>NW_004087770.1:0-5760 GCF_000220395.1 Ichthyophthirius multifiliis | reverse complement strand
TTTAAAAAATATTTTTTTATTTATAAATTAAATTTCTATATTATATAATTAATATAATTAATATAAAATAAAAAATATTATTATAGATTAAAAGTATAAAAATTATAAAATTCCTTAAAAAAAAAAATATTATTAATATATAAATGATAATAATATTAAACAATAAAATAAATATATATTTTTTTAGTATTATAATAAAATAAAAAATTTATTAAAATAAATTAATAATAAATTATAAAAAAATTATATTTACATAGTTGAATATAATAAAATCGTAAAAAAACAAACATAAATATATAAAAAATAAAAATTAAAAATTAGAAAATAAATTATATTATATAATATATTTTTATATATATTATTTTATAAAATATAATAGGTTCTAGTTATTTAATATAATTAATATAAATATTTTTAAAAATAAATATATATATATATATTGTAATTATTTATATTTATTTAAATATATTTTTATTAATTTTGTTTTTATATATTTAATTAATTTATTTTATTATTTAAAAGAAATATTATATATAATTATATCTATATATATATTTTTTTAAATAATTATTATTATTTTATTATATGAAATTAATTAATTATTTTTCTTTATTTTAATTCATATTTATATATTTTTATTTAAATAAATTTTTTATTAATATATTATTATTTTTATAATGAATTAAAAATAAAAATAATAAATAAAATAATACAAAATTATTAATATATAAAATTAATTTATTTTCTATATATTAATTAAATAAGAAAAATGATAAAATTATTATTTTCGTCAAATTATAATATATAATATATAATATATATATATAATATATAATAAATATATATAAATATATATAAATATATATAAATCTTCAAATAATTTAATGTTTATATAAAAATATAACTTATATTAATTAGATATTTTTATTATTTTTGTTTTCATAATATTTTTTTTTCCAATAACAGTAAATATATATTTTCTGTATTATATTAAAATTTTTTTTTTTAATTAAGAATTATTTCTTTTAGTTATTTATTTAAAAAAATAACATTAATTTTTAATATTATATTATATTTTTTTTTGTTTAACTTTTATTTCTTGATAAATTTATAATATATTTTTATAAATTAAGTTTTTATATTATTTAATTTTAATTTTTTTTTAAAATTAATGCTTATAATTTTTAATTTTATAACATATTTTTATATATAATATTTTAATATATTTTTATATTTTATATATGCTTTTTTTCTATAAATATATATATAAAATATAAATATTCAAATAATTTCAAAATTAAAATTTTCTAATTTTAAAATATATTTTTATATATATCTTATATATTTCATAATTTTTTTTAATTTATATATATGTGATATAAAACATAAAAATTTATAAATTAATAATTTTCAAATAATATATTTTTTTTTATATATATTCATTATATAATTTTCTAAATTTAATATGTTGAATAACTATATTTTATCCATTAGCATCTTTTATTATATTTATTATTTATTAATTGTTTTATTAATTTTTATTTAATAAATGCAGAAACAATGTAATAAATAAAAACATCAAAAAATATTACTAAAAAATAAAAAGGCAACCAATTATTATAATGATTTTTGAATTATTCTTAAATATTAATACAAATATAGTAAAAACATATTGTGACTATAATAAAGAAAAACAAACAAGTCAAATATTTAAATATTTTATTATTAAATTTATAGACTCTTTCTAACAAAATATTGAATTAATTAATAGTTAATAATAACAATACATTTGCAACTATATTTTAGAAAAACTTTAAATCATTAAATATTATAGAATTTGTTGTAATAATTATTACATATTTCATATATTATAAAGTTAACCTAAAAGTTCTACTTAAAAATTAATTAAAGCAAAGAAATATTTAAATTAATTCATGTAAACTTAAAACTGAAATAAATCTAATTTTATTTGAAATTATATTTAGTTCATTTAATTAATTTTCATTATAAATTTTATTATTTATTTAAAATAAAAATTTATTTTATTTACTAGTTACATTTAATTTAAATTTACATTATTATTATTATTTTAGTTAATCTTTTTTTTAATTTTCCATTTATTCTTATGTGTCACAATCCTTTATACTTTCAATGTCGTTTTTTTCATTTATTATAATTTAATCTTATTAACTTTATAGACTTTATAATCGATTTAAACTAACTTAACGGTTTTTTCTTTTAATCTACAAAAAATTTTTGGGTTTAGCCGAATAATTGTTAGCATCTGTAATTTTATACTAATTGTTTTAAAATTATATTTCATTTTCTTAATTAGTTTATTATATACCAACTTAAACTTATTTTTAAGAAGATAATATATTATTTTTTATTTTAATAAAATCTTCAATATTATCTAATGGTATCATTTATTTATCTTCTTTTTATTAAGATTGTTTGATTTACTTTTTAATAACCTTATTATTTCTTTTTACTAATAGATTAAGTTCTATTGTTTATTATGTTTACTTTTATTATTATTCTAATTATAGCTATTATAGATTCTAAGAACCTAATATATTATTTGATTATGTATCATTTTCGTTTTTAATTGCAGTATTTTAATATTATAATTTGTTTAAAATAGTGGATTGCATTTGTTAATTTCTTTAAAAAAAAAAATTATTCTATTTTTATTCAGAATAAATATCTTTAGATAAATAAATTAAAATAAATATATTAAAAATGAAAATATTTTATATTATATTTAAATAAATATTTTATAGTTATCATTTATAAATAGTTATCAAATTAATTTTTTCATTTTTTTTTATAAAATAAAATAATAAATTAATTTAAATATAATTCAAATTTTTTTTTATTTTGATATTATAAATAATCTTTTTTTAAAAAATACTTAATTTTTAGTTTGTTGTTTTCTCAGTATATTAATTTTGTATTTTTATAGTTTATTCATCATTTTAAAAAATATTTGTTAATTATTTTTATCTTTTTTCACCTGTAATATCATTTTGAAAAATAATATCTTTAATTTAATTTTTTTTTATCATGCTTTATTCAATTTACTAATCTTAAATATTATCAATTTATTATAAATAAACAAATGTAATCATATAAATTATAGTAGTAACAATCAAAGTCCATATAGAAGCATAAAAATACCATTCTTTCGAGCGAATCGCTTTTTTAAATATTCCATTTATGTCATTAACAAGAGTTTATTTTCCTTGTGTTTAACATTAACATATAAATTAATTTATTTAATTTTAAATATTTATATAATATAAAAGTAAGCAATCTTAATTAATCCATTTATCTTAAATATTTTATATGCACAAATAATTATCAATATTATCTATAGCTTAAGGTAAATTGTAAACGTTTTATAAAGAAATATTAATTGGAGTTTATTATTAATTTTAAAGTAATGTTATTGACTTTTCATTTATGATAAAATGATGATTATTGGGGTAAGGGAAGCTTTTATCATATTTAATTACAGAAGAAGGATATTCAAAATAATTTACCTAATATGTTAGACTTTCTTAGTTTTAGTCTATATTTATACCATCTTTTTATGCATTTGATACTAATATCAAGTACTTTTCTTTTAAAATCTTAAATGTTATTCTTTGAGAAATAATTATATTTAAAACTTTTATAGGATTATCATTTGCAATTTAATTCATGTTCAAAGATTACGATATTTTTTACATTATTTATGTATATTATCTATCTAATAATATGTTTTCTTTAGGACTAAATGAATCTCTATCAACTTATTGAATATTTTAAATTATTTATGCTTACAACATAAGAACTTCTATTTATTAAATATAGTTAACATATTATGTTGTGTCAGAAATTAAATCTTTCTTAATAAGTGTTTATTAATCATTTATTATTTATTCAACATTTTTAACAAATTGTTGGATTTTATTAAACCCTAATTTTGATGCGATTTAATTAAGAAAATTATCAAACATAGAATTTAATGTTATTTGTGTCCGATAGAGGTTAATCAAAATCAATGCATCCGTTTATTTAAAGAATTTATTTATCTTAAAGCTTTTTAACTTTAAAATCTGCAGTTTAATCAAAAGTACAATATTATGGAGGTATGTTAGCATTTAAAGTATAGAAATGAATGTAGGTACTATAAAATTTATATTTCTAATTGAAAATTTTAATTCAAATTAATTTTAATTTTCTCCTAAAAAATCGAAAAATAATTCCCAAATACGAAATCTAAATTAGTTACCAGTTATTGATATTATATTCTTCTATTAATTCTAATATAAAATTACTCCTGTAATTATTAAGTTATCAATATTTGTATCCCCTTTACAATCAAACTAAGTTAGTATTTCTTAATTTAAATTTATTCTATTTTAAGAGTTATTAATAGAAATAGTAGTTTAAACAGGGGGAACATCATAATCAACCATTAATATTATTATTTAATCAAAAATGGTTATACCGTTTTTTGTTCCTGATAGTTTAAATATATATTATTAAAAAGCCTATAACATTTTATTTTATATGGTGATTTATAAGTTTTATGTGATTGGAGAAATAATTAAATTATTTTATGAATCTCTACAATTATCTCCTGTACTTAGATTTATACATTACCAATTTAAATTAATTCCATAATTAGTTTCTTTTAATGAATCTTTTTCACTAGGTGATAAATTAGGATCATCTACTTTTCCTTCGAGATAAAAATTTTGTAAATATTATTATTATCTATTTCCTCCTAAAATTGTAACCAAAGGAGAATGATATAGAACTTATAAAGGGTATAATATTTATTGAGTAATTGTTTGATCGGATTTTAAAGAAACTGTAATTTATATATTATATGTCGTATCTACCTTCATAATAAAAGGTTAAATTTCAAATTAAAATTAAGTTCCTTAAACAAATTATGTGGAATCAATATTTAATAATTCAGTTAAATTGTCATTTTATTTTATTTATACTTCATATTAATTTTCTTAATGATAAGATATTTTTCCATCATTTTCACATTACAAAAGATTAAAATAAACATCGATTTTCACTAAATTACTTCTATAAATTTAGTTCAGGTTTGTTTTTACTCTTATGTCTATAGATGTGTCTTATAAAGTTTATATTATTGCATTAGCAGTTGCTGCTTAATTAAACTAGGAAACCACATCTACTTAAAATTAGTATTATCCATTTTTTTTTAATTATAAAGGCGGTATATCCAAAATAAGTTTATTATTTTATTATTAGATTAACTAATTTATTTAACCGATTTCATTTTGCGTATTTACATTAGAAGAAATAAGTGACCAAGTAATTTATTTTAATTATCTATTTCCACAATTAGAAATACATGATATTATTATTTATGTTTATTAACATATGGAAATAGGACTTGTTTAAGTTAATTTTATGACTAGATTTGAGTCTAAAATTACTTTTCCAGTTATTTATTAAAGAAAATCAGCACAAACAAATCCATTATTTATTAATTTAAATAAGCCAGGTTTTATTTTTATTACATCATCCTTATTAATAGTACTTACAGTATCAAGCTTAATTGTAAGGGTTTTTAAATATTTATCAAAAGAACATAAAATATTTCCTTATAATTTGGAATTAATAAAGGTTATATCCAATGTCTCTATACAAATTTAATTAGAAAATTATAATTAAGAAGAATAACTTTAGAAATCTAAATTAGAGATAACAAGATCAATTACAAAT
>NW_004086360.1:65105-133231 GCF_000220395.1 Ichthyophthirius multifiliis | reverse complement strand
AAATTATTAAAAATAAAATTATAATTATTATATTTATGTAATAAAAAAATTCATAGAAATGTATTTATTTTTAAAATATATAAAAAAATTATATATAAATATAAAAAACTTTTAAAATATTTAAAAGAATTAAAAAAAAATTTTATTTGTATTTATAATAAATAAAAATAAATAATATAATATAAATATATATATATATATATATATATATATATATATTCTATTTAATATTTTTTTCTGTATTTTTTAATACTAATACTCAACTAATAAAAAAAGCTAATATTTTTCCATTAGTATATACTTTAGATTTATTTTCTAATAATTTTTATTTCTTTTTTTTTTTTTTTGTATAAACTGATATATATGTTTTTATAAAAAAATATTAAATATTTTTAATATTAATTAATTATAATGATAATATTTTATTTATTTAAAAATAATTAATTTAATTTTAAATAAATATAAATAATTTTATAATTTATATTTTTATTAAATTTTTGAAGAATTAATTTTATTTTATATTTTTAAAATTTTTAATTATCTAAACTAAATTTTAAAAGTTTTAAACAATAATTACTAATATTTTACTATTTTATTTAAAAATTAATTTTTAAATTAAAATTTTTATTTTTTATTTAAAAGTTATAATAATTTTACTAATAATTATTAAAAGGGATTAACTATTTTTTTTTATTTTTTTGATTATTAATTTATTTTATAAAATTCATATTTTTAATGTTTGCAATTTAAAAAGTATTAACTAAATAAAAAACTCTATTTAATAAATAAAAATAAAATTAAATAAAATATATAAAAAAAATGTTTTTACAAAAAAAAACATAAATTTAAGATTTTTAATTCAATACCTCTTATAATAAATATACTACTGTCTCAACTGCAGATAAAAAAAAGAGAGCATTATTCGTTTCAATAAATGATAATTAAAATGAGATAGAAACAGTAGATAAAGCAAAACGAGCATAATTCGTATCAATAAGCGATAATGAAAACGAGACAGAAATAATATAGAAATTTATAAAGTTTAGTGTTGAAAAATTGCCATTTATATAATTTTCTAATATTGACATCAAATCTTAAATAATGTCTGCATTTTTTAAATAATGCTCAGAATATAGAATAACGGATTATATAGAAGGATTGTTAAAAAATAAATATATGTAGACAGATAAATAAATATAATTATAATTGAATTAAGAATAAAAAGAAGAAAAAATTAATAAAAAATCTAATTTTAAATTTTGATTATGAAGAAGATTTAGAAGTAGAAAGTTATACATAGAAAGTTAATTATTTTTAAGAAAATAATTTTAGCGAAATCGTTCCTGTATAAGATGACTATTGGATAAAAAAAGAAATGTTTTTGCAAAAAAGAAAGAAGAATAATTATTTACTCAAACCTTAAATATGGAGAAGACTTTTATTTTTGGAAGAATAAGACGATATTTTATTTAGAGAAAGATAAAAAGTTGTTGAATTATTATATTAAAGAGATTATATAGTGAAACCAAGAATGGAGAAACGAAAAAAAGACTAAGAAGAAGTATAAATAAATGATGTATTTGGAATCACACATATATTTGTGGTAGAAAAGGAAAAAGGAAATGAAATAATAAGTAAACTTAACTTAGAATAAAAAGAAAGCGAATTTTATGAATACTTAAAAGGAAAATAAAAATATATAATTGCAAAAGTATAATACAAATAGGAAAATTAAAATCTTAAAAAAGAAAATTCTTATTAAAAGGGTAAAAATTAAATTGTTTGTGTAAATTAATTTGATAATTTTTATTAGTAAGTTTCTTTGGGAATTTTTATAAGTGAGGCTATATAAATTTACGGATTTTAAAATATAAAAAAATGCAATTGTAAGTATTTGGGAAGTTCTTAAAATTCTTATTAATTTGAGATTCCTAATCTAGTAGAATTTATTCTAGTATAAAATTAAGATGGGTTAATTATTGGAGCTACTTATAGAGGAAATAATGCCAATTTTGATGTGGCTGAATTATAATAAGCTATTAATCTTAAAAAAACTATTCATTAATTATACTAAGAAGGAAAAATTAAATCTTTTTAGTTAGTTTGATTTGTTTTTATTTGTTTTATTATATGTTATTATATATTTAAAAATTATAAAAAATAAGATAAAACTAATTAATTTAAAAGAAAATAAAAACATGTAAAAATAAAAAGAATAAAAAATTGATGAGTTTAAAGTATAAAATTCTATGTTTAATTAGTATTATAAAATTGTAAAACTAATAAATGATGAGAATTAAGATAATTTTAACGAAGTAAAATATTTTTAAATATATTATAAAAAAAAATTAAAGATTTGTAATAAATCTCTACCAATAACATTCAGAATAAATAAAAATATGTATAAATAAAAATAATAAAAATAATTTTATTAAAAAAAAATATTAGATAAAACAAGGAATAATTAATAAAAATAATAGATACTAAACTTCCATTGTTTTAAGTAAAAAAAAAAATAAATATAAAAAAAATATTATAAAGAAAATAGAATTTTTAAAAGGAGAAACAGCATATTAACTAACAGTAGATTAAAAATATAATTAAAAAAAAACCAGAAGAATATATAGTAAAGTAAAAAAAAAAAATAAAATATGTATATAGTATATGTATATGTATATGTATATGTATATGTATATGTATATGTATAATGTAATATGTTATATGTATTTAAATAATTTATATGTAAATATATATAATTTTATATATTTTATAATTTATTAATATATATTATTTATTACATATATATTTATATAATAATATGCATATAATATAATATAATTTAATATATATTTTAAATATTTTATATTTAATATATTTTATTTTTATTATATATATTATATATAATCTTAATATAAATTATAATTTATAAATGATATATATTTAATATTTTTTATATATACATTATATATTTAATATTTTTATTTTTTTTAATAATTTTTTTATATATATATTTAATATTTTATATTATTTATATTTCTAATTAATTTAATAAATGAAATATCTATTATTTTTTTAAAAAGTATTATAAAAAATTTCTTAAAGAGTAAGATGCTATAGGAAATATTTCTAGATAAGAATTAGTATCAATGATTCCTTCTATTTTATTAAATGTAAAAAAAGGATAAAAAATTATAGATATGTGTGCTGCTCCTGGTTCTAAAACAAAATAGATTTTAGAAATAATATAATAAGATGTTGATATTAATGATGATTAAAGCCTTCTTTTTTCAAATGATATAAGCAAACAAAGATCTTTTATGTTAGCTTTTTAAGTTTTAAAATTAAAAGCTGAATAAGTTATCATTACAGCAAACGATTGTACTTAATTTCCTAAAATAGTTGAATTTGATAAAGTTTTATGTGATGTACCTTGTTCTGGAGATGGAACTATTAGAAAATAGAAATGTAATTAATTTTTTTTATTTTATTTATAAAAAATATAAGCCTTACTAAATAATTGGAACAATAAGCATGCTTTAAGCTTGCATAATTTATAATTAAGTATTCTTCTTAGAGGACTTTTTTTGGCTAGAAAATAAGGAAATATTGTTTATTCGACCTGCTCGTTAAATCCTATTGAAAATGAAGCAGTTGTTTCAGCCGCTTTAAATATTTTAAAAGGAAAAGTCGAGCTTGTTTCTATATAAAATTAATTAGACAAGTTTAAATGCGAGAAAATTTTAAATGAATGTATTTTAAATTTATTTATTTATATTAAAAAATAAAATAGGGCCAGTTACCTTTGGTAAAATGAATAAAATTTATTATAAATATGAAGATGTAGATAAAGAATTTCAATAAAATAAGATTTTTAGAACAATGTTTCCTTAAGAAAAAATAGATAATTGTATAAGAATATCTCCTCATTTGAATAATACAGGAGGTTTTTTTATTGCTTTATTTATAAAAAAAGAAGATTTTGAGGAAAATATTATTTAAAAATATATTTAATAAGTGAATAATATTTCTAAAAATGATTAAAATTCAAATAAATAATATTATTTTAGCTCCTTTAAACTTGAAAAATTAATTCCATTTAAATAATAATAAGATGTCTTTTAATAAATTTCAACATTTTATGGAATTGAGGAATAGGATGAGATTTTTAATAGACTTTATTTTGTAAAGTCTAATCTTTTAAATTAAGAAAGCTCGTATAGTAAATATATTTTGCTTTTATCTCCTGCAATTATTAATTTAATTAAAAACAAATAAGAATAATTAAAAGAATTTTAAGTATATTAAATTTATTAATAAAATATATTTTTTGTTTTCTTAGGTTATTAATTGTGGATGTAAAGTTTTAACAAAAGTAAGCGATTAATAACATGAAATAAAAGTATAATATTATAAAAATTCAAAACTAATTTTATAAAATTTTTCCATTAATAAGTATAGGATAAACTAAGAAGGATTAAAAGTTTTTTTCTAAAAAATTACTAAACAAAAAATTATTTTAGAAAATATAAATGAATATGAATGGTTAATAAATAATTTACCAAAATAGTTTAATGAATTGCCTGATGTATTAAATTAACAAATGAAAAAATTAAAAGAAACAGGAATTATAATTATCTAATATAAAGATATCAAAGAAAGTGCATTCACAACTTGGAAAGGGAAAAATAATTATTCATTAAGACTAGATAAGGATGAAATTAAATAATTGAACTTCTTAATTTAAAATAAATTTATAAAATGAATACAAAAAATAAAAAAATTTGTTTTAATAATTAAAAAAAAATATAATATAAATTTAGTTAAATTTATAATAATAAAAAAATTTATAAACAAATTTATATAAAAAAATATAAAAAATGTTTACCTTAAATATATTTATTTAAAATTATTTAACATAATATGTATAAATAAAAATAAATAATTTGTTATAAAATATATAAATATATATAAATATAAATATAAATATAAATATGTATGAAAATTCAAATATAAAGAATTTATATATCTTAATCTTTTTATTTTATTTTATTTTTATTTATTTATTTTTAAAAAAAACTAAATCAAAAAAATAATATGCTTTTTTATATTCGAATTTAATTTTTATTATATATATAAATATATATATATATATATATATATATATTTAAATTATAATATTTTAATTTTTTTATTTTAATATAATTAATTATAAAGATTTTTTTAACTATATAATTATTTGTAATTCATGAATTATAATGTTTAATAAATCTAATAAAAGTTAAAATGTTTTTCACATATAACAAATGAAATAATTATTTCTTATAGTATATAAAAATATAATATATACATTGTTTTAAATAAAAAGCAAACTACACATAGAATGGCATTCCTTTATTTAAAAATTTTTATTAAGTATTAATAAATAATTTTACTTTAAAATTAATTTATTTAGACTTTTGATCATACATTTGAAGAATCAAGAATAATATAGATATAATTAAATGAGTAATTAAAAAAGAAAAGTAATAATATAGCTATAAGAAAGTTATATAATGAATTTATTTTAGTAAAAAAAATAAAAAATTATTAAATATAATGAAAAGATTTTTGAAAAATTAAAATAAATTTAAGAATAAATGATAGAAGAGGATAAAAAAAATTAAAACTAGTAAGTAAATAGATTATAATCCTATAAAAAAGCATTTAAATCTGCAATAGGATATTAACTTCCATTAAATTAATATTTAGAAGATTCAAATAGTAATTCAAATGTTTTGTAAAAATCCAAATAAAAAGAGTTATTAGAATAAAATGAATAAGAAAAATCATATTAAGATGTGTTTGCAAACAAATTTAGTTAATTATAATAAAGCATAAAAAATACTGATAAAGAGAATTATGAATAAGAAAATATTTTATATATTTAAGTCAATTCATAAAATGATATGAGCCGTTCAGAAATTTTAAAAATTAGCTAATACATAAGATTAAAAGAAAGTGAAGAAAAATAAAAAAATAATTAAAATGAGGAAAATTAAGAATAAATTTAAGAATCTATGACTATATTAAAGCTAGAACAATCTATTCCATGTTTTTTTCATTATAAAAAATTAAAAATTAAAAGAAATTAATTATTTTTAATAAAATAGATAAAAGCAGGAAAATAATAGAAATTAGTGAAGTGATCAAATAGTCTTAATCTTATTAAGATATTTTTTTTAAAGAATAATTATAAAAAAATCAAGAATCTAATTTTTAAACTGTAATTTTTAATAGTGATAAGAATGTCATCTATTAAGTTAATTAGAATTAGTAAATAGGTCAATATTAAAATATTAAATTAGAGGAACAATTAATTAACAAAGATTTTCAAAGTGAATAAAGTCAATTTCTATCTAAAGATACGGATGAATAAGAAATATAAAAAAAATAATTTTTTACTAAAAAATGTCTAATTATTATGATTATTATAATTTTGGCTTTAGCAGGAATAATAACTTTTGCTATTTTGTATAAATTTAAATAAACATGATTTCATCTTTAATCTTTACTATATAATAAATAAAATTTTACTGTTTTAATTATTTTAAAAGGAAAGAGAAAATTTTATTCAGTATAATTTAATAAATATTGTTTATTTTATAATAAAATAAGTTTTTCAATTTTTTCAATTAAAATTTGATTTTTAATATATTATGTTATTTAGAATATTTATAAACATTTTTATATTATTTTTTGCCTTATCTTGATTATTTAAATAAAGTTAATTGTATTTTAATTTTTTAAAATCTATAGTTAAAATAAAAAATTACAATAAAATAATTTTATTTGCACTATTCTTATAATCTATATTAAAAGTTATAATTTTTAAATATATTTTTTTTTAATTATATAAAATAATTTTTTTTATTATAAATAAAAATTTACATTTTTATAAAAAATATTAAAACATAATTATAATTACTACTTAAACAAAATATAAAAAATATTATATTTTAATAAAGTATTACATTTAAAAATACATATAATAATAAAAAAATAAACATTTAAAAAAATAGAAAGTAATATGATGTATTCATATCAAAAAAACTTTAAATAAAACAATTCATAAAGTAATATTAACAAAGGAAAATAAAATAAAGATAGAAATTTAATATTGCCATTAATTACTAGATAAAATAGTTATAAAATATAATAAAGGAATGAATATAGCGCATAAAGAGAAAAAAGCAATTAAAATAAAATAAAATTTGAAGACTAATTAATATAAATAAATAAACAGTAAAGACCGTAAAGCTTTATTTTAAATAAAAAAGAAAAACACATAAATTATAAACAAGAAAATTAAGAAAATATTAAAAATTATTTAAATAACCAATATGTTGCAAATGAGATTTTATATAATATTAATACTAAAAATAACGAATTCAAAATAAAATTTAATCCTTGGAATAGCCAAAATAATTCGAAGTTTATAAATTATTAAGATTAAATTAAAGAAATAAGCAAACTTTAATAAGAATTTAATGAAAAAAAAATAAAGTTGAATGTACAAATTGCATTTAAGAGATTGAAGAAAATGATGAATAAATTGATTAAAACGTTTGGAAAAGAAATAAAATTAATTAAAACAAAGAAATGATTGAAGATGAAACTTCCATATAGGTCGAATTAAATAAAGTTTTTATTTTATAGAGTAAAAACGAAGTTGCTATTTAATAATATATAAACACAAAATGTGAATTGAAAAAAATAAACAAAACTATATTGAACAAGATTTGAGAAAGATTTTTTTTTTTAAAGTTTTATTTTAAAAAAATTTAAATTTTTAAACAAATAATTAAATTATTTATAACTTTTCAAAAAAAAAAAATACTATATATATCAGGGACAAACTGTTAATAAGTTTTAGCCCATTTATTTTTCTAGATTTTTGTCCTTTTACCTATAAATTTAAAATTGATGTTATTTTTTTTTGTACTATTATATAATTATACAGTAATATTTATATACAAATTCCTAAAATCATTAATATAAAGTAAACTCTTATACATTAAGGATATGATTTAATTAAGATTTAAAATAAAATTTTATAATAAGCTTTTTTGGTTCAAAACAGGAAAAAATAGCATTTATAAAGAAATATCAAATAATATAAAATAATAATTTTTTATTAAATATATAAAAATAGTACAAATTTTAATAACTATTAATATGTAAATATTAATTTATATTTATTTATATTTTTAAATAAAATAAATAATGGATATTTAATGTTTATAAAAAAACTGTTTTTTCTAATAAGATAATACTCCTTGTCATAATATTGCCAAGTGTAACAATTTTAATACTAATCCTATATTTTATTCCTTATATGACTAGCCTATGATTTTTTTAAAAAAAATTATAAGAATCTAATAGTATTTAAATTAATACAGTGATTTTTAATTTAAGGATCAATGCTATTTAATAATTAAAATAATAATAATAAAAATTATATATTAATATGGAATTACAATATGATTTGTGGAACAATTAACATTTCCTAATTACCTTTAAAATATTATCATCACTTTTTTGTAAAATCATACAATATTTCAAAAAAATTATCTGAAAAATTGCCTTAATTAATTATTGATAATAAAACCAATTCAATGATTTCAAAAAAATAAATATAAGTACACTATATTATATAGTATATTCATAAATCATAGAATCAAATTTAATTATAACTTTTTGTTGATTATTTTATTCAGAAATTTAATATGTTTCTTGATTTTCTACATTATATGAAGTTTTTATGTGTTTTTTAAATATATTAATTTAATTTATAAATAATTTAAAAAAAAAATGAATAATTAAAAACAAAAAATGCCAAAATATTTATAAATTCCAATAATTTTTTTTAATATAATCATAATAATTCATAATTTTAGATATTAAGAATGAATAAAATTAACATATTAATAAAATAATTTTAAAAAATATATTATAAAAATTCTGAAAAAAGACATGAATGTTTATATATTTATTCAACAAATAATTACATATTATAAAATAATATAATCTTTTTGAAATCTAGTTAATTATAAGTAAATTAAAATATTAAAAAATAAGTAAAATTATAGCAAGATATTCTCTAAAATAATATAAAAATTCAAATATATAAAAGAGATACCGGCATCAAGAGATATAAAAAACCTTACTATTACTATAAAACTTTATCTTAATAAAAATATAGATTTTGCAAATTAAAAACTTAATAAAAATAAAAAACATTAATTAATGAAATAAAAAAATATCATTTAATCTAAAATATGTTCATTAGAAAAAAATACAACAAATAAAAGATATAAATTAATATGAAAAATTATTGGGTAGTTCAAATTTAAATACCTAAAATTCATTTATTTTTTAATGGGAGGTAATTTATTAGATTAACTATATAAAATATGTATACAGGTTTCTTAAATAAATCACAAAACCAAAAATATCTATATAGTTTATTAAAAATTTATTAGAATTGGGTATAAAAAAAAATTTTTAAATTAGATAAATATAACTAATAATAAAAAAATTATTTTAAAACATAAAAAATAAAAAATTATAAAAACAAATAATACATTATTTAAAAAAAAAACATAAGATAAAAATAAAAATAAAATTTTATCGAAAAAAATAAATATATTAATTTGACTAATAAAAACATATAAAAAAAATATTATTTAGAAATAAACAAAAATAAATAAAAAAAGAATAAAATAAAATATATATATAAAAAAAAACTTTATATATAATAAAAAAAAAAAAAATGTAAAATTTTAAAAAGTATAAAAATAACCAGAATTATAAAAAAAAAAAATTATATAAAAATAAATTAATAAAATAAAAAAAATTTAAATAAATATAAAAAATTTTATTTTATTTAAAAAGAGGGTATTAAAAAAAAATAAATTGAAAAAAAATGAAGAATTAGAATTAATTTAACAATAATATTTATGATTATAAGTATAAAAAAATAAATAAATAAATAAATAAATAAATATATAATATTAATATAATTTTTTTAATTATTATATATTTTTATTTTTATATCATATTAATATTTAATTTTTTTCATATATTTTATAATTAATATATTTTTTATAAAAAATAATTTTACTTTTTAAAATTTTTTATTTTTTAATTATATTTTATTTTTTTATTTTTAATAATTATTCATATTTTAATTTTAATTAATATATTTATTTTATTCTATTTTTTTTTTTATATTTTTTTATTATTATATAATTTTTATTTTAGTTTTTTAAATATATTTTTTTTTTTACATTTTTTTTATTTTATTTAAATTAATTTTTAAAATTCATAAATTTATATTATTTTATAATATTTTATTTTAATTTACTATAAAATATTATAGAAGATTTATATTTTTACTCTAATTTAAATATTAAATAATTTCTTTAGTAATCGTAATTTAAATAGTTTATAAAGTATAATTATTCTCTAAAAGTTCAACCAAGCTTTTAAATGCATTAATGTTTATTTCAATTTTATTTAAATTAAGACTTGTAATCGAATAGTTTTCTATTAATTATTAAAAAAAATATTCACTATATAAGCATTTTATTCTGAAGCTTTCTGAGACATCCAATTCACTTATTCCTTAAAAATTTCTCAATAAAGAGCCTAAACATCTTAATGACGTTTCACTAATATCATTTTTAGAAATATCTAAAATCAGAAATTTTTAATAATCAGTAATATTTCTTTCATTCATATTTATATTATGTATTTTTTCTAAACTTAATACTATATTATGAAGTCCTTAATCACTCATATTTATATTTCGTAAGCCTAAATAAGTAAAAGGTAAATACTAATAATAATCATTTTTTTTTAATTGCTAATCATTCTAAGGTGCCTTTCACTTAAGTACTTTCCAAAAAGTAAGCATCCCACATCACCAAAACCTTAATTATTTGCCAATGAAATATACTCTAATTGAAAAGATTAAGGGTTTATAATATATTATCCTATTTCTTCTATAACTTCTTGTTCTATTCCATTATTATCAATTTTTAATATTCTCAAAAATTAAGTTGAATCTTTTTCTCTTAAAAGACAAAAAAAATAAACTAAATATTTCGAATTCAATTATAAATTCGATAAATCTAATTCTATTATATCTTTTGACTATACCATTATATTAAAGCTATAATGAAAAAAAGTTTCTATAACTCTTTATTTTAATTTACTAAAAATAATTTATTTTATATAAATACTTTTCTATAGTTGTATATTTTTATATATTATATTCTAAGTTTTTATAATTAAAGTAAATTTTAATTTTTTAATTTTTTATTCATCAGAGTCTTCTTATTCATAAAATTTAATTAAGTTAATATCAGGAGAAAAATCAAGAACTCCTGACAAGAAAATATAAGTTTTATGAGCAATTTATTTAATAAAATACTGATACCAAGTTTATCCTATTTTAAAATTATCAAAATGAAAATAAATAGGATTTTAATCTTAGTAATTTAATGTGAAAAATTTTTGTTCATACTTTTTTTTATTTTCTTTTTTCTATGAAGTTTTTAACTGAACTATTTCTTATTAATGCATTTTTTATAAAGGAATTCTTATTATATGTAATGGTTTTACTGACTAAGCATTTTAATATAAAAAAATATAAAAACCTCTCACAACACACCATAAAGGTTCTGTTTATTATTTTTCTTTTTTTATATTTATTTAAATTATTATATTTATTTTTTTATTACAATTTATTTATTTATAAATAATTGCGCATTTTTTATTTGGACCTAAAAAAGGATGGTGTTTTTCAAAAGCTGAAATATCTTAAAATTTTTATATTCTTTAATTATTATCCTCAAACTATATTGTAAAAATTTTCAAATTTTAAAACAATTTATGTTTTTTTTATATTTCTTAATTTTCTATTATTTATTAAATATTTTCTATTGTTTATTCAACTTTTTAGTTTTCTAATTTAGCAACTTTTTAATTTCTGAGTTCTAATATTTATGTTCTTTACATATTTTTTGAGTAATCTGGCTTAGTGTGTGTTTAGATTTAAGAAAGAACTTAATTATAATCAAAAATCTAATGATATTAATTTTTCGTATTCTTTTTTTTTTATTATTAGAAGTTCTTATATTTTATTTTCGCGTAATTATTTTTTCTTTTCTTTTTTCGACTATTTTTTTAATTGATATTCTTCCTTGTCTTCATTTAGAATTTCGTTATTGCTTTAACTTTTTATTGTTTAAATTTAATTATTCATTTTTACGTTAAATATTGTTTATATAACTAAATATAAATAATATTTATTATATTTTATTTTTTAAAGTATAAAAAATATAATAATAAAAAATACATTATACTAATTTTATTTTTATTAATTAAATTTATATTTAATTATGATTATTTTATTTTGTGCTCAAAAAATTAACTATTTCAATATTTTTTTAAAAAGGACAGCAAATTTTATTATTAAATTATATAAATAGATAATTTAAGTATCATAAAATTAAATTATAAATAAATTAAAAATAAAAATAATATATATAATTATTATACTTTAACTCAGGTTAATTTATTTAAAAAATCAAAATGAAACGTATAATTATTAAATTATTAATATCTTTATAAAAAAAAGAATATAATTTATATCTAAATATAGGCAAAATAATATTAAAAGAAATATATATATATATATATATATATATATATATAATTTAAATCAATTATATAAAGAGAAACGCAAAAATAAGGTGTGAAAGGTGAAAATTAACACAAAATTAAGCCGGAAAGAATAAATCTAGAAGCAAAGATTATGACTAAATTAGGGGTATAGTTTATGCAGTCTCTACACACAAGCGAAAGCAAGACAAATGTCCTATATTGTCGATACGTAGTGCCTTTATATATCAATCCCCATACGGTTATTAATTTATAATAGATATATTTCTATAGGCAACGGTTTAGTTTGTACAATTTTTTTTTTATATATATATAATATTAGTAAATAATAAATAAATTAGTATTAAATATTTTAAAATAATTTTAGTCAATAATAAATTATTACTATATCTTTTAAAGAACTATTATTATAAATATATATATCAAATATTTTATTATTTTAATTAATTATTTATTTATTCATATAAAAACGATTAATAATTTTGATAAATAATTATTTAAAATAAATAAATAATTTTCATATATAAGATTAAAATTATTTTATTTAATTTATTAAATATTAATAAATGAAAAAAGCTACAATATAAAAAATAATATCTTCTAACAAAATACAAGTTTTACAAAACAAATAACAATAAATATACACTTTATATGATTTCAAAGATCATCTTTGTTTTCCTGATAATTTAGATGCATTTCCTATATTTGAGTATTTAACTTTAAAAATAGGTGAAAAAATTGTTATAAAAACTGATGCATAAATAAATGAAAAAACTGAAATTTACTTAGAAACAGATTAGCATGAGACTTTAACTGAAAAGGCTTTATAAATAAAGGAAATAAAACAAAATCATAAAAAGGAACTATGTTTAAATACATAATTAAATATGTTTGTCTATTAGATAAATGATGATGGTACATTAGCTTTATATGATCAAAGCACGTAAAATATAATAAATTTTGAACCATAATACATAAAGATAATAATATTAGGACCTTATTATTAACAAAATTTAGAATAAATTTTGATAAAATAAAATATTTTGTATAAATATATACCTGTAATATTATTAGATTACTAAAAAGATCTTCTCACATAAAAATCGAAATATATTGGCTAATTTGAACATAATGAATTTTTTTTAGAATAAGGATTTGCAATGTTATAAGATGAAGCCTATTTATAAATTGAAGATCAATTCTAAATTATAAATTTATGATAAACTACAAACAAATGCTTAGCATAATTTAAAAGGAATATGGGAAAAATAAATTGATTTTATATCTATAGTCAATAGATTAGATTAATTCACAGCGATAGTATATATTTTTTTTTTTTAAAAAAAAAAAAAAAAAGGTAAGAGAAATTGAATATGGAAATTTATTAATAGTAGAAAGATTGGGAGAAAAATCAGAAAATTATTAAAAAATATAATTGACAAGAATATCATGTCCTCAAGGATAAGAGTAAGGAGCTTTCGAAGCTAGAGAATTTACCCGAAAAGCTTGCATAGGAAAAGAAGTTGATATTTACTTAGAGAAGGAAAAAGGTCAAATAAACGATTCTGGAGTAGTAGTAATAAGCGAAAATTAATAAAATTTAAATTTAATGTTAATAAAAGCAGGATTTAGTAGATTAAAACCTGAATACAAAGATGTATTATAATAAGAAAATGAATGGAAAAAGTCTAAATAATATGAGGAAGAGGCGATAATAAAGAAACTGGGAATCCATAACAATAATATTGGAATTACGAATGTAAAAGAGATAGGTGTAAAGGAGACACTTTAACTATATAATGTATAGATAAAAGATCGTATGAGGAAAGAGCATTACCAATGTGTAGTAGAGAAAGTAGTTTCAGCAGAAATATTATCTTTAAGATTTATTACATTCAATGTTATTGTAAAAGTTAAACTTTTTGGAATAAAAGCAATTAAAGATGATCCGAATTAACCTTTTTTGAATAAAATGCATTAAAAAGCAAAGATATTTTCTTATAATTCTTTAATGAACCGAAATGTGGTTTTTGATATAATTTCATTCTAAAATAAATATCTTATAGGTAGAATCTTTATTGATAAAAAAGTTGACTTTGCTTAAATATTATTAGAAGAAGGATTAGTTTAAAATATTGAAGAATGTGAAACTTATGACAATAGCTATTAGTAAATAGAAGAAAAAGCCAAAAAAATAAAAAAAGGAATATGGGAATAAGAATTGGCCTTTTAATTGGAAAACAGAGAAGAAAATTTACTATCCTTAACAAAAAAAAATAGCTCACAAAGTGGAACCCGTATAAAAGTTAAAGTCGAATAAATTGAAGATGCTGAAAGATTTTATTTGGTAATGCAAGAGAATGAGCTATAAGAAAAAATAAATGAAAAAATTGATTCTTATGGCATAAACAAACTATAAAACTTATAAAAAAGCACAAATGGTAGTTTATGTATAGTAATGAGATAAAAAGATTAATTATTATACAGAGCAAAGATTATAAAAAAATTAAAAAATAAAATGTGCGATTTAGAATATATAGATTATGGCTTTACAGAATAGGCGAATTCGTGTGAACTTTTTTAAATGCCGAATGAACTTTTAAAATACGAAGCACAAAGCTAAATTTGTAGATTAGCTTACATTAAAGTACCTTTTGGTAAGCATAAAATGAGCAAAGAAACCAAATAATATTTTGAAAAGAAAATCGATGAGAAAAATTGGGAAGCGGAATTTGTTTTTTAGGGAAAAAACAACAAAGTCAATAATGTTATACTTTATGAGAATAATGGATAATTCGAATTGGAAAACAGCCTTAATTTACATTTTGTGCATGCTGGATTCGCTAGAATTGATTAAACATTGCCAAATAATCCATTACAGGATGAAATATTTTTGGATATTTAATATTAAGCTTAATAAGAATATATTGGGTTGTGGAATCCGTAAAATTTTGATAGACTTTCGGAAGAAGAAGAAGAATATGAAGATGAAAAATATTTTTATTGAAAAATTCTATGTTTTATTAATGTATTTTTTTTTATTTTCATAATTATTAATATAACACTGTTAATATTAATACTAATTATACTATATTAACCAAAGAAAAAAATGTACATTTATTTTTATTATCTTCTTCAAACATTATTTAATAAATTTGCATAAGTTTTTCTTCTTATTGTTATACTTCTTATTCGAATCTTATTAGTAAAACTTTTTATTCATCTGAATATTCCTTTTTTAATTCTTAAATATTCTTTAAGTATTCTTGAATCTTTCTAAAATATAATAATAGTTATTATGTTTTTATAAAAACGATTTTTTCTTCTATTTCATTTAATTCGCTTTTCAAATATTTTTATGATAAATAACCTAAAACTATTTATAATGGTATCAATAATAATTTTACTAATTCTAATCTTTAATGTATTGTTAATGTAGGAGATACTTAATCTATAAAATCGACCTTTTTATATCTTTTTTATAAAATTTAGTTTTTAAAAAATATACATCTATATTATTTGATGAATTGATTCTATTTTCAATAATAAAAAATAATACAATTAATAAGACGTGATATTTCAGGTACTCTTTATTTCTTCTGTTCGAATTAGCGAAACTTGATAAAAGTAAAAATAAATAAAGAAAACCTGATTAGAAAATCAAATTTATTTGATAAGAAGATGATAAATAATATGAATATTAAGGATTTATTATATTATATTTATCATAAATTTTTCTTCTCGCAGGATGTATTAATATATTGTAAATTTGTTCAAAATATTCTTCTTTGACTAATAATTCTGCCCTTTGTAACGTTTTAGATTATTACTTTATTGATAATTTAATTAAATTAAATCTTTCTTTTATTTCAGAAATCGAAGAACTTCTTTTTAATTACATTATTTCAAATAAGTTTTCATTTTTTGTATATTTAAAATAGTTAAGATTCAATATAAGTAAAAATAATCCAAAAAAAAATATTTTTGCAAATAATTTTTTATCGAATCCTTTAGCAAATGGATTTTATTCTTATTTTGGATTTATAAATTCTATTCCTTTTGAAAATATAAAGTTATTTCCAATTTAGCAAAGAAGAACATCTTTTTATGTTGAATCCTTTATTTATAGTTTTTATTTATTTACTTTCATTTTTTTAATGATATAATTTTACCTTTTTTTTATTTTTAATTTTTTTAAAAATAATATTTTTAATATTAGAAAATTCAAGTTTTTAATTTTATAATTTATTTAATTTATACATGAATTAAAAAAGGAATTATATATATTCATATATATTTTATTTTTATTTTTTTTAAAAATATTTATTTAGTGTTAATTATTTTTTTTATTTATAAATAACAAAAATAAGCAATTAAATAAATTGAAAAACTTTTTATAATATAATAATTATATTTATAAATATATATTATGAAATAATGTGAATTTATATTATTAATATAATCAGCTAAATATTTAAATTAAATTTACTTTTAAAAAAAGAAATCTAATTTATTAAATTTGTTTTAAAAAGAATAAATATATTTTTTTTTGAAAATATTAGCAAAACATTATAAAAAGCCAATCTAATATAAATAAGAAAATCAAAGTAAAGCAAAGGCAATAGAAGAGTGTGAAAAAGATTATATTATGCAATGAGGAATAAAAACAAGTATAAAATAGATAAAAAATTAATATCGGCAAAATAAAAATGATTTAGAAATATTTAAAGTTAATTAAAATAAAAAAAAATTAAGAAAATAAAAATAATTTAAATTAACTTTAAATTGATTAGATTAAAATAAATATTGTATTACCAAAAATAAAAATAATTATAATAATCAAATTATAAAGTTAAATAATATTAAATAAATACTAACACATTAATTAAAATAATTTTAAAAAGCTGATTAAATGAATTTAAATTAATTAAATAATAATTGTTGTTTTTTAAAAATATATATATATAATTTAAACTATAAAAATATTTATTAAACATAGGTTTAAATAAATATTAATAATTTAATATTTATATATTTAAATATAATAATTATTTTTATATTTTAACTATTTTAATATTTTAATGTTTATTTAAATTAATAAAATATAATTAATATGATATTGCTTAATTGAAATTAAAATATTTAATTTATTATTTGATATTTCTTTATATAATTTAATTTTCATTATATAATATAGTTGAAAGCACACTAAATTCTTGGAAAACTAATATATAGATTGACAATTATTATTTAAGGCAAAATTTATATTTTTACATTTTTTTAAAAATCCATTTTTTTTTTTCAAAAATAAAAAAATAACGAATTATTATTATTATTATTATTCAGTTTAGTGATTTAAAAAATTTTAATATTATTAATATATTTAATTATGCATTTTATAAAATAAAAAATAAATATTCATTTTAAACTGTATGACTTTTTTAGATAAGGTTTCTTTTTAATTAATTACATTGAATATATAATAATGTGTTTTTTTATTTTTAAATTTTATAATTACGGTATAAAAAATTTATAATTTAATTTTTAATTAGAAAAAAAGCAGAAAAAAAAAAATTTAAATTTTCATATTTAAAAAAAAAAAACAACAAAGGAAAAAAAAATAATAATAAATAAATAATTAATAATAAGAAAAAAAGTTAAAAGAATATTATAACAAAATATGTCTAACCCTAACATTATAACAACGTGTTTAAACCCTGAAGAGATATTTGTATTACTTGAATTATTAGGTAATAAATAAAAATAAAAAAAAAAAAAAAAAAAAAAGGTGAAGGATCATATGGGAAAGTGTTTAAAGCGTGCCATAAAGTTAATAAAAACCTATATGCAGTAAAAATTGTAAATACATTAAATGGAGATTTCGAAAATCTAAAAAAAGAGATAACAATTTTGAAAGATTGCCAAAGTTAATTTATAGTGAGATATTTTGATAGTTATTTTTATAATGATTAACTTTGGTTGATTATGGAATATTGTGAAATCGGTAGTATAAATGATATTATAAAATCAACATAAAAAAGTTTAACAGAACCATAAATAGCATGTATTTTAACGAATACTTTAAAAGGATTATCTTATCTTCACAACAGTAAAAAAATACATAGAGACGTAAAAGCAGGTAATATTTTATTAAATTAAAATGGTAATATTAAACTTGCGGATTTCGGTGTTTCTACTGAACTTATGCATACTTTAGGCTATATAGAAACAGTTATTGGAACCCCTTTTTGGATGTCTCCAGAAGTAAATTATTAAAAATATATTTTAAAAAATAATAATAAATATTTAAATTAAAGATATTGAGCAAATCAAAATATAATAACAAAACAGATATATGGAGTTTAGGAATAACAGCCATAGAAATGGCAGAAGGTGAACCTCCGTACAGTAATATTCATCCTTATAGAGCAATGCTTATAATAAGTAAAAAACCTGCTTAAAAATTAACTTAGCCACAAAAATGGAGTGCAGATTTTAATGCTTTTGTAAAAAAATGTTTAACTATAGATCCTGAATAAAGACCGTGTGCAGAAGAATTATTAAATGATATTTTTTTAAAGAAATATGCTGAAAATAATGCAACAATACTTAAAAATTTAGTTTAGGAAACAAAGGAAATAATGGAAGAATATAGAAAAAAATAATTTATTTTAATATCTTAAGGAGAAGCTAAAAAAAATGCTAAATAATAAAAAGAATAATAAGCAAATTAAAATTGTGTAGTTAATGAGAGTGGAACAATAATAGAATATAATAGTATTGAAGATTAAAATCATATTTGGTCTAATGAAACAGGAACTATGGTTTAAAAATAAGATGATGAAGATATTATAGACTGTAGTTAGGAAAAGAAAAGTTCAAATGAAATTGATTTTTTAAATTTAGCTAAATAAATGGAAGAAAAAGGAAATTAATAATAATTTATTATTAATAAATAAAAAGACTTTAATTTATTTTCTGCTAATGGATCTAGTAGTTCTCAAAATAAATAATAAAGTAATGATATTCCAAAAGAGTTGTAAGGACTTGATGAAGAGACACTTGAAATGAAGGTTGAAATATTAAAAAGAGATATGGAGTTAGAAATTGCAGCAATTAAAGAAAAATATTTAAAAAAAATAAATGGATGTGTTAACGCATTGAAAAATTTAAAAATATAAAAAAATTGTAATAATGATAAAAATAATGTTGAAAAATAATAAAAAATATTAAATAAACAAATAAAAATTGATTAAAATATAAATAATAATAAAGATGTATACTAAGCAAACATAAAAAATGCATCGCAAGATGATATATTAAACCATATAAAAAAATAATATTCTAATTAAAATTAAAAAAATAAAAATAATAAACAAAAAAATTAATAAGATTAAGAAATATCGCCTAATTAATAAGTGTAAAATAATAAAAATATAAAATAAAATAATAACTTAAAGGCTAATTAAAATATATATAATAATCAAAATATTTAATAGTAATAATAGTAATAATAGTAATAGTAGTAATAATAGTAATAATAGTAATAATAGTAATAATAGTAATAATAGTAATAATAGTAATAATAGTAATAATAGTAATAATAATAATAATAATAATAATAATAATAATTAAAATAATAATAATAAACAAATTTGTAAAATCTTCAAAATGTAAATCCTAATGTTATAAAGCCTTTGAATAATTTGTAAGATGTCAATAATTTTTATAGTAATAATTATATTGGCTAATCTTTTGAAGAAGCTTTAAATAAAAAATAATTAGCTTAAATTATTAATTAAAATAATAATCGTAAATTACCAGCTTAACCTAACTAATGTAGAGAAAATTAATATTAATAGTATTTTTATTTTAATTATTTATATATATATATTTTAATTATATATCATAAATAGAATAAATACAAAAAGTTCAAGCTAAGAAAATATTAAATAAAATATTTAAATTATTCAGAACAAAAAAAATCCTTAATAATTAATTTAAAAGTAATAAAATGTAAAACCTTAGAGGATATAATAAAATAATCCAAATGAAGAAAAATAATTTAATAGTAATTATTAATAAGGCTTACTATTCAAACAATTTCTAAATTTATAAAACGAAAAAAAATATATAAATCAATATTGATATATAACATAAAATATTATTATCCTTTTGTATTAAAAATTTCTATTAATCTTTTATTTTTCAAGAATAAAATTTTAATTTATTTTTGAATAAAATAAAATTTAAATTAATTTTTGTAAATTTTCAATTTTTTTTTCATCATTATACATTTATTTCAAAGGTTATCAAGAATAAATATTATCTTAATTTTTAAAAATTTATTTTTAATTTTTTTACTCTAATATATGAGTATTATTATTTATATCTTTTTTTTAAAAAAAATTATTAAATTTAAAAATAAATTAATAATATATATTTAAATTTTTTTAAAAAATCATAATAATAAAAAATGATTAAAGATTAAAATATGAATAGTGATGACGAATTAGATATTTATGAACCAGGAACTTCTGGAGTAATAATATTAATGATTATCAAAAAAATTTAAATTCATAATAAAAATAAAGGAGGTGTTAAGTTTTTTAAAAAGAAATTTCAATATGCTGAATGATTAAAGTGTTGTAATGAAAAAAAATGCTATTGTCAGTATTTATGAAAAAATTAAATAATTTAGAATAAATGGAAGTAAAATAATACAATCAAATATATTTATTTTATGCTTTTTCAATTATTTTAATTTAAAAATTAGTTGTTTCTTATTAAATTATGATAAAATTTCATAAATAACTTTTAAAATGTTTTTCTGAAAAATCCGAAAAAGTAAGAGAATATGCAATTAAAATATTATCTGAGTAATTTTTTTGCTTTTAAATATAAATTTTCATAAATAAATTAATAAATAGATTAATTTCTAAATGTGATGATATGAAGCCATTTTTACCTTACATATTATCAATAATTACAGAAAGAACTAATTGCTAAGATTTAGAAGGAATTTAAAATTTACCAGAAGTAATGAGACCACCACCAGGTTAAAAGCCAAAGATATTAATAAAATTAGTAGAAGAATCCGAAGAAGTAAATATAAAAAATAAAAAATATAGTTTATAATTAAAATAAAAAATATAGTTAAGAATATAAATATGTTAATTAATGCAAATAATAGTAAATTGTAATAACTAATTAACTCTTTTAAATCATTTAGATGATATATGTAATATATTAAGAGCTTTAGCAATGGACCCTTGCAGCGATGTTTAAAAGAGTGCATGTTAATGTATATCTGATTTTTGTATAAATAATAAAGAAATTCTTTTACATTTTACAGAAATATTAGCTAGAGGGTTATTATTACCATTAATAAGTAAAAAATCTAAAGTTAGAATTGCTGCTTTGGAAGCTTTAGGGGTATATATAATAATTAAATTTAAACCACTTATCTATTTCAAAAAAATAAAAAAAAATAAAGTCAGTATTATAGTGTGGTATTTGGAAATATAATGCAAATGTATTTGAAATATTAGTAGGCTTTCGTGATCCTAATACAGTAGCCATAAAAGACTTTTATGAATCAGCTCATAATATAAATTATTTGGCTACTTTTATTACAGACCCTAAAGTTTAAGTCAGAGATATGTTTTTAAGATGTGTTGGAGATTGGGTTTCGCGCTTAGCTGATAGATATGATCATATGCCTAGATTAATACCTTATTTAACTTCAGGGTTATTTGATGAATATGAAGAAATTAGAGCTACATGCTTCGAAGTTTTAGAAGAAGCAGGTGCAGAAGAAGAAAGATAAAATGTAAAAATTATAGTGTTTTTTTAAAACATAAAAAAAAAGGAAAAAGATTTAAGAGATAATAAATAATTTGGTATTGACTCAGAATGGACTTATGATGGAAAAATAAAAAATTTACCTCTTCCAGAACCTTTTATAAAAAGGCCTTGCTTAGGAGCAAGAATGCTAGTAAGAAGTTAATTTAGAAAATTTTAGAAAGCTTTATATAGAGAAATTAAGGATAGTAATTTATCATCAAGGATAAGAGCAGCTTAATTGCTAAGAATATCAATTATATATTGTGAAAACTATATTACATAATTTTTGGATGAACTATTAAGAATCATTATTTGGCAAACAGTTCTTTCTAAACCTGAAGAATAAATAATATCATAGTTAGTTTAAGATACTTTCTTTTTTATTGGTAGATATTGTGATTTCAATACTTACTTACCTATTATTAAGTCTGGATTAAAAGGAGAGTTTTTTTAAAATCAAGATTATACAAAATGTTCATTTTAATGTTTAGCTTAAACCGTAAAAGGATCTTTAGAAGCAATTCCCCAAAATTATGGATTGGGTAAAAAAAGAAAGTTAATTGAAGAAGTCTTAGATATTATAACTGAAGATATTATTATTAACTAAATTTGTAGTGAAAATTTCACTTCAGTTGCTAATGTATTTTTTTTTTTTTTATTACTTATATATGCATATAAATAGTTAATGGAAGGTTTAATAAAAGGAATTATAAAATAAGGTAACAAAGAAGAAATAAAGCAAATTTTAAATGAAAGATATGAAAAGATAATTATTGTTTTAAGTATTGTTACTTATATTTAATTAGTTGATAAATCATTTATAATAACCACTTAAATAAACCAAAAATTAATTGAACAAATATAAATATAAGCTGAAGAAAGTGAAATATTTAAATTAATTAACGATGTCCTTGATTATTCAGACAGTAAATACTAATTACATTAAAATTTAATAGAATAATTAAAAGAAGTAAGCTAAATGTATAGTTTTAATAGTATTAACTGGAAAGTACTAATAAGTTAATTAATTTATCATGTTTTATATAGCAAGAATTATGATTACACCATTAAAATGTTCGAGATAGTGAATTAATATGTGAAAAACAGTACAATTCCTGATTTGCCGGATTTTGTAGGAAAACTGATTTGCTTATTCGGATAAAAAGTTAAGCAAAATTTAGAGAATAAAAATGAAGATATGACTGTACTTTATAAAACTATATGTGAAGCAGCAAGCGAAACAGTATAATTTATGTAAAATACACAAATAAAAATTTCAAATAAATGTATTGAGAATTTTCTTGTTTTATATAAATATTTGATTGAAGAATTATTTAATAAAAATGTTTCGAAAATACTTTAAAATAATTAAGAAAATATATAATTTAAATCTTTAAGCTATCTTTTTAGTTCAATACCTGTTTTGTATAAAAAATTATATAGATAAAAAGATTTAGAATTAACTAAATTATTATTCTTTATGATAGAAAGCTTCAATTAATAGATAAAAAATAATTTAAAAAGTTTATACATTTAAGATGAAAAAGACCAAAAAATATATGTTCATCCTGCACTTGTTGACTTTGTTGTTCAAAGATTGGAAAAAATGGGAGATAATATAGATATGGTATTTATTTATATATATATATATAATTATATATAAATTTTTTCTAATATTTTGTACAAAAAGAAATTAGTTAATATAATTTTCAATTGTTTGGAACAACTTTTTTCTAATATTCCTACAGTTAAAGATAGTTTTTATAAAGGTGAAGAACATTTTTATCCTTAATTTGATAAACTTTATCAAAAATTAATTACTTATGGTTTAGATGAAAAGGATAATGAAATTAAATAATTGTATATTAAGTTAATTTATGGATTGTCAAGCAAAGTAAAAATTAATTTTAGAATTGTATTTGAATAAGCTGTTACAAATAAATAATATGACAGAATCGAATTTTTAAAATGTGTATCACCAATTTGAAAAAAAAGATATTTATATTAAATATAAACTTACATAATAATTAAAATTCTTAAATAGTTATTATATTTTAAAAAAATTATAAATTAAAATTAAATATTATTAATTTTAATATTTTTGAAAATTTTAAATTGATATAAAATTATTTATTTTTAAAATTTACTTTATATAAATATTTATTCTTAACATTAAAATTAATAAGAATAAATAAAGTAAATAATATAATAAAATAAAATATATTTTCATAATTATAATAATTTAAAAAAAATATATTTTCAATATTTTATTATTAACTTTCATTAATAATATATTTTATTTTTCTTAAATAACCTAGTAATAACTAAGCATGAAAATAAAAACCTTTTTTTGGATTAGTTTTGAGAATTATATATATTAATAAATTATAAAAAATTGGATTAATATTTTAAATTAAATATGATATAATTTTAATAATATAAAATATTGATACCTTCTATTATTTATTTTTAAAATCTAAATAATAATTTTATAAATCTTGAAATATTAATATTATTTTAAAATTATTTATTTAAACATGATTTATTTATAAATTTTTATTTATTTAAATTTTAATAATATATCTAAAACTATATTAAAAAAAACTATATAAATATTTTGTATTACATAAAATGAAAAAAAAGCGAAGCTAACCAAAATTTCCAATAGTATAATTAAATTAAAATTAATTTAAATAATAAATAGGCAAGAATTAAAAAAATTGTTCAAGAAAATTAAGAAATAGGTAAAATTTGCAAAACAATACCATACATGCTTTGTAATCACTTATTAAAAATATTTTATGAAAAAACTATATAAAATATACAAAGCTAAGTCTCTTGAATTATTTTTAGAAGATATAATACAAAAAACAGTTAAAGTTTGCCAAGATAATGGCTTATAAAAAGCATAACCTCCTGCATTGTTTATAAATTAATATATATATATATTAAATAAACAAATAAGAAAAAAAGCAATAGAATAATCAAGTTATAATTTTTTATTAAATTCATTGGAAGATGTCGAAAACCTCGAAACAATCAATCAAATTAAAAAACCTAAATAAAAAGAAAATTTATAAAAAAATCAGTATTAGAATTATATAATATAAACAATTATATTTTTTAATTTCTATTTAAAAATAAAAAGTAATATAGAAGAAGATTTTTTTCCTGAAAAGAAAAGAAAAAGAGGGAGAAAATAAATAAAATAATCTGAATAATAATAATAAACAAGGTAAAGCAAAAGAAAAAGGATAAAAAAGAATAAAAAAATTGTTAAAGATGATGATTCGGATATAAAATATGAAGAAAGTGATGATAATTATTGATTCAATTATAATAATATTTACTAATCAATTAAATATAATAATTTAATATAAAAAAACATGAAAATCATTTTTAAAAATTAAAACAATATATTAAATAAAGTAGATATATATTTCGTGTATATTAAAAATATTAGTTTACATAACTTAAATATAATAACTAAGCAATTTAAAAAATTGTTTAATATTTCAATTAAATAAAGTATTCTAAAAATATTTTAAATTAACATAAATTAATTTATTTTTGAAATATTAACCTATATATTCTTTTTTATTATTTAATATTCGATTATAACTTAATTTAAATTAAACTTTTTATAAATATAAATTGTAAATTTATGACTATAATAAAAATTATGATTTTTGTTTAAAATAATAAATTTAAATTATATTTTTAATTGAAAATATTAGCATTAATTAATAATATTTTAATATAAGTAAAAATTTTTAAACAAAAAAATAAATAAATTTATTATTTATAATATTTATTAATATATATTTTTATTTTTTTAAAGATTAAAAAAATAGCTTATATAATAAAAATATTTGTTTTCTAAATAAATTTTTTAAAAAAAGTGTTCTATTTATTAGAAACGTCTTTTGTTATTATAAAATAAAAAAAGGTAAAATTTGATTTTTAAATTTTAGTTTTTATATAAAAAATAATTTTTAAGCAAAAAAATATATTAAAAATAAAAATTGATTTATGTCATTAATAAATATTTAAAATATATAATTTGAAATAACCCTTGCTCTTTCTTAACTCCGTTCAAATCGATATAACCTTTGAAAGTCTTAAGACATTCTAACATAATTAAGAAATAGAATGGTAACTACTATATATAGGATGTGCCAATGATGAAAGTTATGATTAGGTTCTTGATAAATTTACAATTTAAACATTGAATAAGGGGTTATGAGCTTCACTTTAGAATGTAATCCACCAAATCATATGAAAATTCCTTCCAAAGAAGATTTATTAGGTGTCACAGCTATTATTTTATCAGTAAGTTTCTAAAAGCTAGAATTTTTAGAGCAGGATATTATGTTTATAATTATTATACAGATGATATTTTGATAGTAAATGATCCTTAAGAAGTTTAAATTGATAAGCTCGAAAGAAATATACTTAGTACTCAACCTAGAATTACTCATTTTAATATATAATGGGAAAATTAGTAGATTTAAAATAATAATAATTTATTTTTAAAAATGAATAAGTAAGAAACAATAGATAATTACCAAAAGAAATATAAGATGAACTAAATTAACTAAACTGTTAAATGTAACAAATGCTACCTAATCCTTTTGAATAATAGAATGAGAATTTTAATGGATTTTAAAATAATTAATTATTTTGTTAAATGAGTAATATTTATTGATAAAATAATTATTATTCAATAATTAAAATATAATAATTTTATTTGTTTTGTTAATTTTTCTTTTCGTTATAATTTTATTGATATTTTTAATTTTTAAATATTTAAAATTTTTAAAATACATGATAATGATTTTTTTATTTTCAATTATAAAATATATAAATAATAAATAAATTATAATCTATTATTTAAAATTTAAAAATAAGTATCAAATTTATTCGTCAATTAGAAATTAATAATTTTAATTACATATTATTTTATTTTAAATAAAAATTAAAATAAAATAAAATAAAATCTATATTTTTTTTTAATATTCAATATACATATATAAAATTTTTGTTTATAAAAATAAATAAATCAATAACTGTTTTTAAAAATAAATAATAATAATAATAAAAAAAAATGGGTAATAATAATGTAAACTCCTTTTTAAAAAAAGAACCACTTTACGAAAAAAGTGATGTTTTAAGTTAGAAAACTGTTAATGACATACGATATGGAAGTAATGTAAGTATAATATAAAAAAGATCTAATCAAACTAAATATTATGCGGCAATTACTAAAACATTTAACGACCTATAAATTTGGTAAGCACGAGTAAATGAAATCAAATTCCGTATTTAATTAGACCATCCTAATTTAGTTAAACTAGTTAATTATAGTTCAGAAAAACAAGACGACTTTTGTTCTTCATTTTACAAAGTGGGATAACTATATGAATACTATTCTAATGATTTACGTTAAGAAATTTTTGAAAGAAGAAAATATAATATTCCCTATAACGAATCTGAAATATGGTATATAATAGATTCTTTGGTATCTGTTGCTTCTTATTTGAAATATAAAGAAGTTACTCATGGTGATATAAGACCTTACAATGTATTTATTGATTAAATTGGCTAAATAAAATTAGGAGAATAATATTCTCATCCTTAAACTTATTCATTATATTCACAACTATTAATGGGAACAACTGATGATTTTTTTGTTTCTCCTTAATGTTTAAATGGTTTAAGAGCTCATTAAGAATTTCCTGATTTTGATAGAAGTAAAAACGAAGTTTTTTCTATAGGAATGACTGCTTTAAATGCTGCAACTTTATAAGATACCAACAAAGAATGTTATGATATTTCTTAATTAACGTTAAATAGGGAAAATGTTTAAAATCTCCTATAAAGAGTAAAGTTCTAATTCTCTTAAAATCTTTCTACTACTATCGAAAATATGCTTTTGCATAGCTAAGAATAAAGAGCTTCTTTGGAAGAAATTTTAGATATAACAAACGCCTAGTCTAATAAAGCTTAAAGTCTTAGTATAGTAGAAGTATTTCAAAACGAATAACCAAATCCTTATGATAATAACAAAGTAATCGAAGCTAATAATTTAATAGTAGAAGATATACCATATAATAACTTGTAAAATCATAAAGTAATTGATTATATATAGGTAGAATAACCCAAAGTGAATTATATTACCAGAGATTTTACAAACGATGATTTAATGGCCAGAATTTAAAAAGTCTTAGCTGAAAGTGACTAAGTTATTAATAAATTTGGTTCTTAAAATTAAACAATTTTTACAACAAATTAATATACATCTAATTAGTCTTAACCAGTATCTAATATAAATAATTCAATGATAACAAATACTGCCATAAATACTAATTTTACACCTAATTATGTTGATTAATAACTTTATAGAACTATAAATATAACACCAAACATCGTTTAAGAAAACAGAATTAGTTAATATGTTAGTGAAGATAATGAAGCTGTTAAAAAGAGCAAGAAATCAACTAATATTTAAGATTATGTTCCTATTAGTGAAAGCTAAAATAATGTAGTTATAAATTCTTATAATAACCAAGCCTTAAATACTAACAATTCATAGTTTGTTTCTTTTGCGAATTAAGGAATTTCTTAAACAACAACAAATAATGTTGTCTAAAGTAATAAATAGAATATGGATACAAATATGAATGAAGATGAAAAAAAATTATATATATAGAAAATTATTTCAGATGTCAGAGCTGCTTAACAATTAGGAAATAATGCTTAAATAAGTTAAGTATGAAGAATATTATTTTTATTATTTTTATTAAAATATACATCATTAACATTATATTTTTTCATAAAAAAAATATTATATTATTTTTTGCAATAAAAAATTGAAGCATGAATTTTGTTTATATATTATATTATTAACATAATTATTTACTTATTTATATATTTATATAAAAAATATCAAATTTGATTGCCGAGTTTTATTTTTTTTCATTAACAAATTTTATTTTATTTTGTTTTGTTTTTTATGGTTTATTTTAAATCTAGTGGTAATATCAATTATCGAATAATTTCTGTATAAAACTCTAAATCTTGAATCTTGGAACATTGTTTCTAAATTCAGTTTCTAAAAATAGTTGGCATTATATTATGTATCTAAATCTTGTAAAAAATTTTAAAAATGAAAAAATCTAATCTAATTTAAACCAAACAAAAATATCTATAAATTGTTTAATATTATTTCTTAACAACGAAATTGATCTAATGATACAATTTATTAAAATAATGTAAATTCTTATTTCTTGTCAAAACAAGCATGTTTTAAATGATAAAAAAACTTTCAAAGATATAATTTTATATTAATATAAAAATTAATTTTCATTAAACGAATATTTATTTATTCTTTAAAATTTGAAAAAATAAAATGTATATAATTAATTAATTGTTATTAATATTTATTTGGATTTAATCAATATATATGTTTTTTTGTTGAGTCAATGTTAATTAATAAGAGTTTACAGTATAGTATATATATTATATAGTTTAAATATCTGTAAAATATATATGACAAGTATTGAGACAGCTAATATAGTAATAGCATATGTATTTCCCTAAATTAGTAACAGGTTACAAGATATTTATATTTTTAGATTAATGAAATAATACAGAAATGACTCGCTTGAAATTTATAAAATGATGTATAGTCTTGATAATTGATACTCGATATTAAATAATCGGAATTCGATTCGGTATTTCTGCCTTCTCTAATAAACTAATTATGAAAAATAATAGTAAGCTATTTAGAAATTTATAATTATTTTTAAATCTAATTCTAATAAAACAATTAAAATACTATCTAATCTTAAAAAAAAATAACAAATAAATTAAAAAAAAAATATTATATTAAAAAAAATTATGAATAATTAACTATTTTAATAACTTTAATTTGGTTTATCTGGTCTAGGTGGAATGAATATGAATCCTGGTATGTCTCTAGATGATACAGCAGAGACTATATAAATATCTTCATTAGCATTACTGAAAATGTTAAAGCATAGTAAATATTATATATATATACATATAAAAAATAATTTTAAAAAAATAGCAAGAGCAGGAGTACCATTAGAAGTTATGGGTTTGATGCTTGGAGAATTTATAGATGATTATACAGTAAAAGTAGTTGATGTATTTGCAATGCCATAATCAGCAACAGGAGTAAATACAAAAATTAAAAAATATATTTTTAGATTTAAAAAAGGAATCAGTTGAAGCTGTAGATCCTGTTTTTTAATCAGAAATGTTAGAAATGTTAAAATAAACTGAAAGAAATGAAATGGTGGTTGGTTGGTATCATTCCCATCCTGGTTTTGGCCCTTGGTTATCTAGTGTAGATATGAATACTTAAACAGTAAAAAAAATTTTTATATTAATAAAAATATTTATAAACAAGAGTTTTGAATAATTACATCCAAGATCAGTAGCTGTTGTTATAGATCCAATTTAGTCTGTAAGAGGTAAAGTTGTAATGGATGCTTTCAGATTAATAGATTAGAAAACTTAATTATAAGGAATTGAGCCAAGATAAACAACCAGTAATACAGGGCATTTATAACCATAATCATTTAATGTACTTTTTTATATAAAAAAATCATAAATAAATTTATATTTTAAATAAGGCTATTTATCATGGATTAAATAAGTATTATTACTCAATTAATATTAGTTATAGAAAAAATGATTTAGAAACATAAATGTTATTAAATTTATATAAAAAAAATTGGAATTAATCATTAAAATAAGATAAATATGAAGAAAATCAAAACCTTAACGTAAAATAACTATCTTAGATGAGTTAACAAGCAGGTAATTATATAAAATGGATTGAAGATGAGTAATAAAAAACAAAATTATAACTTGCTATAAGGAATGTTGGTAAAATAGACCCTAAAAAACACCTTTAATAAGTAAAATTTCAAATAAAAAATGTTTTTTATATATATAAATTTATAGAATATAGATGAAGTTATGAGTATGAACATCACAAATGTTTTTGGAACTAATATGAATTAAAAAACCTTTTGAAAAATAATATCATATTTTTTATTAAAAATTATATTATAATAATAATAAATATAAACCTAAATTTCAAAAAATTAAATAATATTTTTATAATTTATATTTTTTATAATTTTTATAAATTGTTGTACTGAATAAATTAAATTAAAAGAATGTTATAACCTGTATTAGATTAATCTATGCATTGGATTAATTATTATAAATAATAATCAATGGATTTGATATTTAAATATAACAATAATTGCGATTTATGGTTAGGAAGCCTAGCTGGAGCTTAAAAGATATAAGATCTATAAAAAAATAATATTAAAGCAGTAATAACGATTGCAAGTGGTTGTAATTTATAATATAATAAAGATATAATTCCTTATCATTTGATTATAAATGCTGAAGACGAAGAATCATATGATTTGAAATAGCATTTTGATGAATGCTTTGATTTTATAGATTAACACTTGAATTACGGGAGTGTATTAGTTCACTGTCATGCTGGTGTATCAAGAAGTGCAACTATTATAATAGCCTATTTAATTAAAAAAAAAAAATGGAATATGGATGTTGCTCTTTAATATGTTTAATAAAAAAGAAAATAGGTAGAGCCTAATTTTGGCTTTTTAGACTAGTTAAGAGAATTCGAAATAGAAATAAATGATGATTTTATTGAATGATATATATGTTTTTATATTAAATTATTAAAAAATAATTTTATATGTTAAATTAGAAATTTTTTATTATTAAGATTAATTATCTTATCTCAATGAAAATTAATTATATTATAATAATTTATCTTTTTTAAAATATATAATTGAAATATTAATAATAAATTTAAACATAGCTTAAGTATTCAGATTGAAATAAGTTAATTTCTATTTTTAAATTACTAAATTTAAATAAAATTCTCCAATATTTTATTATTTATTGAAATATTACCTTGCAATACTATCATTTTATTTTAAATACAATATAAAAAAAAATGCAAAAAATTTCGAAAATTTTAAACAGTTAAAATTTATACGGAATTTTAAAATTTTGATAAATTTAAAGATTTAAAATTTAATAAATGTTAGAAAGTTTGGTAAACACAATATATTGATGTTTATTTTTAAATTTATTAATTAAATTAATAAATAAATATAAATTATAATTTAATTATTTATAAGAGTATTTATTATTTAGAAATTGATGATTTCTTCAAAAATATTATGGAATTATTTCAAATATTACTTAGTTATAAACGAATTTTTATTTTTTCAAAGTTATTAAGTATATTTTTTGATTATTTATATAATATATATCAATTAATTAATTAATTTATAAATTTAAACTCACGTTTCATTCTTAAATATTTTTTATATATTATTATAATTTTTGCATAATTTGTTTTCTATATTCTTAATTTTTTATTTTCAAAAAATAAATTTTGTCCTTTTTTATAAAAAAATGTTATAATTTATAAATTTATAAGATACTTTAAAATATTTATTTTCATTTATGGTATAAATATTAATTCCTTCATTAATTAATTAAACTGAATTTAGTTCATGAAAATCAATAATCCAAACTCTTCTTCTTGAACCGACATATAAAAGTATGAGACATTCTTTAAGTAAAATAAGTGCTTATTATTTCTTATCTTCATTCAAAAGTATGAAAGACCTATAGAATATGCAATTTTTATATTTACTTTTTTTAAAACTCTGTAATTCAGCATACATTTCACTATCAATTTCATTGAAATCTTTATAAATTTACTCTTTTCCGTAAAAAATTCTCCTTTATCTCATCCTTTATTCATTAGGTTTATCATCAAAATATGTTGCTGTATTTTTTATCCCTTCTGCAGTTTTCGATATGGCATCTAATATTCCAGATATAGGTTTTACTACTACACCAGATATTCCTTACCAAGTAGAAACTAAAAACTCTTTTACTCCTCCTTGATTGCATCCTTTTATAGGCTTTGTCACTACACTTTTTTATAAAAAAGTAAAAATATTTAATTTATTTTTTACCCTGAAATACCTTTTCCGAAACCATTTACAATTGAATTTAATCCATATTCAAGTCCTTCTAGAACGTGTTTAGGTTTTCTAACTCTTAATTTGTCTCTTTGTAACATAAATTCATGATCAAAACACAAATGAACTAATCCAGTTGAAAAAGAGCCACTTATTTTATTTATAGAATTAAATGCTCCTGCCATTATATTCTTAGTTAGACTAACAGCTCCTTAAGCTAAACCCATACCTGCTTCTAATGGTCCATGGATTAGGCCTTCTAGAGGTTTTTCAATAAAATCTTATACTCCAGCAGAAACATTATTAAAGAATCCAATAGGATTTCCAATAATACTTAAACTTCCTAATAAGCTAAAGACTTCTCTAATAGCTTACTATTTGTAATTAGATATAATTTTAGTTGCGATTCCATCTGCAGTATCAAAACAATTGAATAATCGAATTCCTTTTAAAGTTAAAGGTGCGTCATCTATGTTAGATAAAGCAACCCCAAGTGCATTTGTGAATACTTTTATTATTGCAAATTATTCATCCGAAGATGCCCTTGTCTTTGATTTAAAAGTTAGATTTATTTTTATAGGGGAAACAACTATTTAATCTATATATGTAGGCAATTATTATTATGGAATTATTTCGTTTTACCAAGGATATAATATTTTATTTTCCAAAATATATTATTATTGGGAATTTGATTGAGAATTTGTTATTATAGAACTTGCATAATTCCTTTTATGAATTTCACTCATATTAAACTAAATGTTATTTTAGAATGTCTTCTTTATTTCTATTAATTCTTCTAAAAAAATAAGTATCTAAGCAATAAACTCTTCTTCAATTCTTAAAGTCAGAGGTTCGACATCTAATTTAATAGAATTAAAAAGGTTAATATTATATGCTGTAGTATTTTTTTCGACAAGTATATTTATCAAAGATTTAGAATTTTAATTACTTGTATGGCTTTAGAAACGCGAGGGAGTAAGAATAACAGGAAATTCAGGCAAGTATTTGGTGTTATTATCTACATTTATATATTTCAGTTTAAATTAGGTAACAATTTTATCTTTTTTTTCTAAAAATATAAATTCAGCATCCTAAATTTATATATAAACAAATTCTTTAGGTTTTATGTTATTTAAAGAATTGCTAATAATTGAAATCCCTACTTTTTTAAGATGAAAAGAAATATGTTTTTAGTACTAATTTTCGTTTTTTTAATCATTATTTTGATTTTCATTAATTTTATCAAAACTTTAACTTTATTCCTAAATTTCAGAATTTTCAAAACAGTTTTCAAACATAATAACTTTAGTAAACCCATCAATTTAAACAGAATATTTAATTCCTGCACTTTCAATATAAACTCCAATATCAATAGCCTAACTTTTAATTATTTTGTCAGGAAATATTGTTATGTTCTTTTATATTTTATTAACTCTAATAATAACATTTAATTATTTTTATATACTTGGCTCATCCCAAGCAAAGAAAACTTTTTCATTATGTTCTATAGTGGCAGGAATAGAAGGGATTTCAATAGTTATATTATAACATTTGTTTACTATTAAATAGGGCACTTGATTCTCTTCAACTTCTTAAACAACAATATATATATTAGAATTGTTAAGAGTTGTATCAGTTCTAATAAATTTAACTATTTTATTTTATTTATTTCTAATACACATGTTAGCCACACTTATATTTTTAACATCAATTTATCCACTCCAAAAAATTTCATTATCAACAAAATCGTCAATACTTTTTTTTCTATGTTCATAATCTTATTCTCCTTCATTTTCATCCTCTTTTATTTAGTTACTTTCTGTACAGTCTACAGGTCTGAGTCCTATTTATAATAAATGTTAATATTTTTCAATCCAAAAGATTGGTTTTCGTTATTCAGGTAGTAAAATAATTCCATGTTAATGTCCAAGGGTTTAAAATTGTTTAGCATAAATAGGAAAAGTAGAATTATTAACCAATATTATTCTAGGAGAAAAAGTAATTATTTTACTAAAAAGTTATAAATGAGGTTCTATTTATTTAATTTATACTTATATTCCAATAGGAATATTAACATTACAAAATTATTAATTTAACATTTGCATTTTTGTTTTTAGTAAAACTTCTGTAATTCCAACCCCACTTATTGGCACTTCATCATTCTAAAATTAAGGGTTTTATTTATCTCTGATAATTATTATATTTCCAGTTTCTTCCCCAAGAATAATTAAGTTCTCGTCTAATTTCTCACATAAATATACAGGATTTTATCCCCCAACTTAAATAGGTTATTATCCCCATCTGTTTTCTATTTTTGTATAAAATAACAGATTATATTCAGTTTCATTCAAAAGAAAACTTTTACAATAAAAATAGTAATCACGACAATTAAAAGTATTTTAATAAACAGAAATATAGGAAGAGTTACTTTATTTATCATTAATTTTGATACTAAAAAGTACTTCTCCATCATATAAAAGTTTCTCTTCGCTCCAAAAAAAACCTTCAATTTAAATTTTAATATATATTTTTTATTAAAATTAAAATATATATTCTTCCAAAAAATTTCCAGGATATATTTTTTTATCTACTTCTGTTATTTTTTATTAATTTAAAATTTAAATTCTTAAAGGTTTTGGTAAACAATTTTTAAATCTGAAAGGAGGTTCTAAAACAAATAAAGTTTTAAATTCGTTTTTTTAATCGTTTCTTATGTTTAGTAATATGTTATTTTTATCCCCAATAGCAATTAGAAAACCTTAATTTTATAAATTTGAATATTCGTAAATGTCTAAAACATCAGATTATATATTTTTTTAATTTTCTTTGTTTATAAAAAGAGTAAATTTTCCATAAGTATAATCTAAAGGAATTGGTTAAGTATCTCCTGCGTTTATAAGAATTATTTTTTGATAAGTTTTATAGGATAATTGAACTCCTAATTATATCGATGTATTATTTTGAAATAAAATGGGAGAAGAAACAATTAATATTTTCCTATTTGTATATAAATCTAATTTAACTTCAGTATTAACATTAAAAATGAGTGATTTAGTTGCTTCCTAACTACTAAGTACATAATTTTAGCATTCAACTTTATCTAAATTTATACTTTTTATTTATGGAAGAGAATGAATTTCATTATGAATTTAAATTTTTATTCTGTTCTATTATTAACTTCTTCCACTTTCTTCTAATTTAAATTTATTTTTCTTTTTTTATTCAGAAATATTAAAATTAACAATATCATGCTCTAATTTAATTTAATAAGAGAGCTGTTCATTGTTTTAAATTATCAAATTGTTTCTACTAATTTCTAAAGCGTTTCCTATAATTCTAATTGCGTTTCCACATTAATTTTTAATAATATAAGGAGAAACATGAGATACATTTTCTAAAAGAGAATTTTTTTTACCGCATATACTTTAATGTCTTTTGAATTCCCATTCATTTTTTTAGTCTTGGAGATTTTAACTTTATTCAACAAAATATTTATAGAAATCTTAATTATTACTTTTTTTAAATTCTGACTTTTCTTAATAAATTTCTTCTTTAAAAGAATTCAATGTTTTTAATAAAATGAATAAAAACTAGGATGATATATTAAAATAAACAGATTCGAAATAATCATCAAGTAGTTCAGCAGTTATTAAGTGATTAGTTTAGCCAAATTCATTGTTGACAATATTAACTTCAACTCCAAATCTTTCAATTACAGGTTCCCAATCGCTTACTTTAGGATTAAAATAATTAATTGCCATTTGTAGATTAGTATTTATTTGAGAAAATACAATAGTGGATATAATATTCATTTACATATCATAAATCATAGCATCTAATACTGGAGTATAAGCATTTTAACCTGCATCATCAATAATTATAATTTAAAATCCTTCTAATTATATATAAACTTTAGTTTCATTTATAGATTGATCTTCTTTTTTATTTTTAGCAAAAGTAGATCTTTCTTACTACTGCTGAGTAATTTATTTTGAATTTTACTAGAATTATTTACGGCTGGAAGACTTGCGTGAGAAAGTGTTTTTATACGAGTATCAATATTATTCTCTTCATTACTCTAAAGGAAACTAATTCCACTTTTTATTATATTTTTTGGCTAAGTCATACTTAAGTTAACTTATTCTAAATTTAAAGCACCTGTATGAATCTTTGCTTATTTTTATTATTATTCAATTTCTTCATCAGATTGTTTATATATTTCTATTTAAGCAATTACAAAGTTGATAATTTATTTAATTAATTTTAAATCTTAAAAAGAAATCCGAAAAGAAGATTGCTAAATTTTAACATTAAAATTACTTTTTTCTATAAAATCTTACTAAATGCTAGAATCTTTTCTGCTTATAATTGAATTATTTAGATTTTATTAATTTACAGAATTATTTAGATTTTATTAAATCACTGAATTTTTTTCTATGTGTCTACTTTATTAATTCATAAACTTTTTGCTAGAATTTGTTTTTATTCAACTACTATATTAGTTGGAAGCAAAAATTTCTCTTTTTTTTACTCTTTTAAAATCCGTTTATGACATTTCTTCATAATCGCAAATAAAAATCTCTAAACCTTAGATTTCAAAGTTTTATTCTTAAATAATATGAGTGTTTTCTTATACATTTTAAAGTATTTATGACTATTTATTCCATTTCATACCGATATTAAATTCGCCTCTGACAGTTAAAATATTAGTAGATGTAATGCAAGAGCTGCATATTAATACATTTTTTACATTAATAGTTAATTCTAAATAATTTTTAGGAAAATTGAAGTAATCTTGCCCTTTTTTATTCGATTCTTCTTCTTAATCAAATAAATTAGGGATTTTGCAAACTGGTTATAGTTAAGTTTCAGAAATATCATCATCAAGTTTAGTAAATCTTCCAATTCTCAATAAAATACCCATTTATGCTACAATTGTAATGTTTTAGATATTAATGCTATTATATTTATCAGAAGTTTTTTAATCAATTTTAATCTTAAAATAGAAATCACAATCATTAATTTAAGAAATAATATTAAATTATTTATATTCGCTCATCCTATATTCTTTATTATTTTTAATTTATTTAATAAGATGAGTTAAATCTGTAATTTCTTGCCTATTATGAATACCAAACTTTCCTAAATCTCCAATTAATGGGAATTCAATGTAAATTTAATCTTCTTTGTTTTTTGCTTCAAAATAGCTTCCGTCAATAGTGCTACATTCTATATTAACTAATATTCTTTCGTCTGTCTTATCACAAAATAGTCGGGCATTATAAAATGTTATTTTTGCAAAAGGAATACCTTTAATATCAATTGCAAATATCGAAATGTTTTCAATATCTAGTGCAAATTATATTCCTTCAAGATTTTATTGTTATTAAATTTATTCTAAGTTTTATTAATTATTTTTAATAGCATTGTTTGAACTTGTAATTTAAGATTCTACTATATTTTCAATTTTAAGTTGTTATTCCTATATTTATTATTTTTTAATTATATTCGATATAAATAATATTTCTTCATTGCTATTATTATTAATTTTGCTTATATTATCTAATTATTATTATTATTATTATTATTATTATTATTATTATTATTATTATTATTATTATTATTATTCTTAATAAAATTATTATTATTGTTATTTATATATTATATTTTTCTTTCGTTCATTAAAATTTTTCCAAAAGTCATGCATATAAAATTAATCTACACCATCATCAAATGAAACATTATGAAATACTCCCATCATAATAGTATTATAATCAATATTACTAAACTTTAAAATTATAGGAGATATATAACTTTATATTCTCATTATATTATCGAATAATATATTAGGATAACAAAGTCTTAAATCTTTACAAAAAGCTAAAAATTACACTTTTATATTAAAACTAAATGGCATACATATATCTAATGGTTTATCATTTTTTATTACAACTATTTTTATATTTTCAATATATATTTTATAAGTATCTTCGTAAACTTTATTGGGTAAATCTATTTTTTCTTAGTTTTAACATATATATTTATTCTAAATTTATCTTTCGTTTGTAACATTTGTATTTCCTAAGTATGCTCTTATATATTTTTAAGCGTTTTAACTTGGCTTTAAATCAATTATTGGTTATTCAATAAATACTTTTAAATCTAAATTAGAAGGGTTTAAAATTTAGTGCTTTATTTTTTATATTTCATTTTTTTAAGCTTCACTTAATTCTTTTTAATTTTCAACTTGATTATTCTAAATATTATTGTTTTAATTAATTACACCCATTATTTGATTCATTATATAATCTACAAGTCTCATAACAGGTTATTATACATAATTTATATGTAAAGAATTCAGATAACAATTAATAAACATATCAATATTAGTATTTTTATCAATTTTTTTAGAACCTTTTTCATACATTATAATATTAAATTTTAATAAATTTTATGATTATTATTCTTTAAAAAGTCCAAGCATTTCTTATTTTTTTTACAAAATATAATCCTTTTCTTAATAAAGTGTAATGGGATAATTAGTAAGATCATAAATTTATAAATTTTTTAGGTTTCCATTGATTAGAATTTCATCCATTTTTTAAATATATTATATAGATGTATTTTATATTCTACATTAAACTTAATTAAGTTTAGTTATGTTATGAATTAAGTTAAGTTAAACTTATTTTACATTAAAAATTAGTTTAACTAAAATTTATTCATTATTTTTAACTAAATCCAAGCTTGAAATTGCATTCTAATGTTCATTAATATCAAATTTAATAGTCTCCTTGTAAAAAGAATTATCTTAATTATTATTGTTTTAAGTTTATTTTAAAAATTATAATAATTTTTTAACTGTTTCAGGCTTATAATTAATAAATAAGAATCCGAAATCACATTGTATATTTAAATCTACATTTTCATATTAAGGATTTTATTTATCAAAAGCCAAAATTTTAATATTTATAAGCTTATCATTTTTTTCATTTTTACTTGCTATAAAATAATTCAAACTCTTATTCATATATTCTGATATATAGTCTTTAACAAAAAAATTACCCAAATTGAGTTCACATTAAATAAATAAATTTTTTTTTATATATACAACTTCAAATTGCTGAATTTCTAGTTATAGTATTTTACACTTTGATTCGCTTTCTAAAACAAATTTCAAATCATATATTGAAAATTCTAAATAACATAATACTTCATTTAAATTTATTTATTGTTTCTCCTATGTCTATTATTCACTTTAAATATTTTATTAGAATTGTTCTATTTACTAATTTTCTTAATTTTATTATTCGTATATTTTTTATATTGTTTTTATCCACTTTTTTGTGTTTTCTATTTTTTCACATGCTAAATAAAACTAATCATACCTACTATTAATTACAAAAGCATTTTTAAAGCCACTTTCTTCTTCTGAAATTTAAGAAATTTAGCAATTTTTTATTCCTATATAACTACAAGGCTTATAATCATTTTATTTTTCAAAAAAGTATATATAATCTTTTGTTAAAACACCGTAAAATTTTTCCCACTATTATTAATTTATATTTTTGTTATTTTATTTTTAATTTTTTTTAAAAAATAACTTTTTTGATATGTTTTCCTCGTTTAAACAAAATACCTAGCTTAATAGCTTTTTTAAGTAAAGTTTTTTTTTCAAGTTAAATTACTTCAATAGTAACTTTTTTTTAATTAAAATTATTTGATTATTCATTTTAAAAAGTTTATTAAATTTCTAAAACTTTTTTATACATAAAAGAATTTAGATTCAAGCATATACTTGAAAATTATCCAACAATTAAGATTTTTGCTTTTTCGATATTGTTTTAATTAAATTATTAGTTTTCTTCATATTTTCTAATTTTAAAATTAATGTTTATTTCAAAATCTTAAATTAGACTATAATAAAATAATTCATCATTATTACTTTATTTTTTTATACATAAAAACTAATCTAATTAATTTAATGAATTTAAGTATTTACAACTGATATCTTTTAATTACAATTAATATATTTCAACTTATATATTTTCTTCTTAATGAAAACTTTTAATACTTAAATCTCCTAAAGAAAAAATCAAACAATCTTATTATTGGTTTTTGTAAGGTAAAACTATAATAGGAGAAGCCAAATAAATATCTAAATTAAGTATATCTTTACTTTATTCTATATTTTTTATACTTTTCTCGACTTATTGTTATGTTTTTTCTTAAATCTCTTCTATTTTTTTTATGGCTTTATCTTTTAATTCTTAATCAGAGACTTTTAAATCAAAAAAGTCTTTAAGTATACATAGAAATAAATGAGAATATTATATTTTGAAACGTGCAACATTCAAAATGATAGTATTTTTTTTAATTTTATTAATAGTTTATTAATCAAAATTAAAGTTAATAGTATTAACTTATTTTTAATCATTTTCACTCACTTAAACTTTAGTCATAAAATTTATACCTTCGACTTCTTTTTAATTTAATAACTATTTTATATCAATATTTATATCTTTAAGGGTCGCACTCATATTTTTTTCATTACTTTTTAAATCAATTATAGTTTCTAAATCTTAGAAATTAATTTAGACGATTTTTTTTAATTCTTAATTATAGTCTTTAGATAAAGTAATAGAAGTGCCTTCAAATTAAAGTTTGACTCTTAAACACTAATACTTATTTTTATTTGTAGTTTTTTGCATTTTTATATCTTCATCTTCTGACTCTTTAATTTATTCAATCAACTCTTCTATCTTTTATTTCTCTTGTTCATTTACTTCTGTTGATTTTTATTTAAGGAAAGAAAAAAATCCCTTAGATTTCTTTTTTTATATATTATTTATTATTTATTCTTTTAATTTATTCGCTACTAAATTTTTAGTGCAATCATATAATTATTTCAAAGATAATTTTTAAAGTACTAACTATAATTTCTCCTATTATTCATCACTAAGACTTTCTATATTTTTTTCAAATGTATAAAAATAGGAAAAATATATCTATTCAAAAGTTAATTGATATTTTTATAAAATTTCAATTTCATTATTGTCTTCTATTAAAAATTTTTATACATTATTTTATTTAATTATTTATTGCTATTTATTGAAACAATTCATATATTCTATAAATTCTATTATTTATTATAGTTATTATTAATTAAGTAAAAAGTCAAGTCTATCTAAATTAATTTCGACTAAAAACAAAGGATAGCTATTTTCAGTATTAGAATAGTTTTATTAATTTTCAGTAAGTTTTATGCTAAAATTAATAGTAAACAAATAATCAAAAGTATTATTTTTTTAAATAATACTAGATTATAAAAAATCTATAGTCTCATCTAAGCTTTATTTTCTTTTATAAAGATTTTATTTACAATTTATATAAATTCTTAAATTATTTAGTTAAAACTTTTTTATCATAGGTAAGTCTTTATTTTATTTATTTGTCCTATCTATATAAATTTATTCCTCATTTTGGTTTATTGTAATAACTTCTATTGATTATAAGCAAATACCAAAGCAACTAATTGTATTTTCATTATTATTAATATTGGTTTCCTCTTTTTCTAACATTACATGAATATTTTATATTTTTATTTAAATATTATCGATAATTTTAATTATAAGTCTATCAAAAAATCCTTAATCTTTTTCATTTTCTAATTAATTTATTTTCTCTGCCTATATTTTAATCATTTTATCAATTATTTATTACGCATATTAATCTATTATTTCCAATTTTCCTTTAAGATTATTATAATCTTTAAATTTCCACTCATCTTTTTGTTGAGCTTTTAAAATTACATAAAATCCTTCTAATTCTAACTCTACTGGTGATTTAGTAAGATTAATTAACGGAATTTTCAAAACAAGTTTGTTTATATGGGAGAATTAAATTTCAATTGGAAGGTCTAATAGTTACATCAAATTTTTCTTTAATTTTACATTTTCAATTGTTACTAAGCCTGAAAATATTCCGATTTCTAAATTATTGGAGTCTAAATTATCTATATATTGGCCAACCGTCTATTTTAAAATTCTAATTATTAATTTTTCAAACATTTTTTAATAATAAATTAAAATAATTGCAATATTTTTAAAAATATTAATAAAATTAATAATACTCTTTATTATTAATAATTTATTAAATGATTTTTTTCTTTATAAAAATATTAATTATTATACTATTTTTTTTAAAAAAAAATTAGATGTTTATTTTATATATATTAATATTTTTTATTTTATATGCGTTAATCAATAAAAGAATTAAACATACTTCACAGAATTAAAAAAAAAAATTGTTGTCAATGTACAATATAATATTGAAATCTCTCTCTCTTTACACATAAAATGTTTTGTCGCATATGATTTTTTTTTTTTTTTTCACATAATAAATCATTAAAATGCAAAATTTTGACTATAAAAATGTAAATTCTAATTTAAATATATACAAAAATATAAAAATTTATCAAATAATAAAGAATTGTATTATTTGTAAATTATTCTAAAAACTTTTTATATACATCTCAAAGAAAAGTATTATGGATTTAATCAAATTGATAAATTTTTTAATAAAACTAAGACTTAATTAAATATTTTTTTTTTTTTTTTTCATTTAATAAATATATATTATAAATGCAAACTTAAATTATAAAATTAATTAAATTGCATACCTAACCTAAAACCAATATATAACGCTTAGAGAGATTCATAAATAAAAATTGTATTTTTAAAAAATAGTTGAATTAAACTTAACTAATCAAATTTAAAAAATTTAAAACCTTAACTAAAATAAGAAAAAGTTGTAATCATCATTTTTCATTTCAGATAATTAAAAATAAATTAATTGTATTGAATTAAGATTTGATAGCATACATAAGTAAATTGAAAATTTTCCGAAAATTCATATGTAAGTTTGGATGGAATTATAGTTAAGGGGTTTTGACATTATTAATTATTATATATTTTAACTTTGAATTAATTATTGTTTATAAAAGAGAAACTATTTATTTATCTAGAGTTTAGTATTAGTATTTATATTCCTTTATATATTAGCAAGATTATCGTAAGAAAATTTATAAAATCATAAATTTAGCAAATTATAAAAAGAATTTAAATATGAAAAGTAATAAAATGTAATTAATTATAATATTTTATAATTATTTATTTTTACATGTTAATTGTTTAATATATATTTTAAATTTATTTTTAATTAATATTATTTTCATATAAAGATATATATTTATAAATTATATTTTTTGTAATTTATAAATGGCAATAGATTATATTTAGAATTTTTAAGAGATTAAAGAGTTACCTTTAGTATATATTGTCGTTTGTAATTAAAATACCAAATTTAAAATATTTTTTTTTTATTAGTTATCGAGATTCTAATTTACTTTACTTAATAAATATTGAATTATCTGCAATTAACTAATTCAATTGTAAATATATATTACATTACAATTAATTAATAATTTTTATTTAGAAAAAAATATTACAAAAGAAATAGTTAAATTAGGATTTTCAAAACATGAATTTATAGTTTCTTAATCTTACACCTTTGATAAAATGTAAAAAAAACTAATATAAATATTTATAAATATATACTCTTAGTGTTTTCACAATAATTAAAGAATCTTTTTTTTATGGGTAAGCATTTTATCTCATTTATGCAATTTGACTCCTTATATATGGTATAATATACTTTAGTAACTAAAATTTGTAGATACATAAAGTGAAGTAAAAAAATAATATTATTTTTGTTTAAAATGAAATAGTTTTAAATGGCATTTGCTTATACTATTGTAAGTTCTATAATTGGATAGATTTTAGAAATACCTTTTAGTATATTTTATAATTTTATTCTTGAAGAAAGATATGGATTTAATAATTAAACATTATCATTGTTTATAAAAGACTAAATAAAAAATAATATAGTCGGATTAATTTTAACTCCAATATTACTTTATCTTTATTTAAAAATAGTTGAAGTAGGAGGATAATACTTTTATATTTACGTAAAGAAAAATAAATATATATATATATAAACATTAAATTTAAACTATTTAATTATTAAAATTTCTTAAATAATAAATTAATTATAAAACATTTTTATATTATTTATAATAATTTAATTTTTTTAAGGTTGTCATTTTTATTTTATTTTTTATATTCTTATTCTAATGGATATGGCCTAATTTTATAGCTCCATTATATAATAAATACGAGGAACTGGAAGAAGGAGAGTTAAAATTAGGAATTAATAAATTAGCAGAATAAAATGATTTCCCTCTAAAGAAATTATTTAAAGTAGATGGTTCAACTAGAAGTTCTCACTCTAATGCCTATTTTTTTGGGTTTGGAAAAAACAAAAGAATAGTATTATTTGATACGTTAATAAATCAATTAGAAAAAACGGAAATATATGCAGTGTTATGTCATGAAATAGGCCATTGGAAATTTAATCATACATTCAAACATATTGGATTTTTAATGATTAAAATTTTTTTATTTTTTTATTTATTTTAATTTTTTATATATGAAGATTATTTTTACAAAAGTTTTGGATTTAATCAAAAATCAGTAAATAATTTATATAGATAAGTATTTTATATTATATTTTTTTATAAAAAAGATATTTATAGGGTCCAACTTATTCGTAGGATTATTTATACCTGTAAAATAATTTATTTATATTTCAAGTATTTTTATAACTTAAAATAAAAATAGATTAACTAGATTTTATCTGTAATTTAAATGTCTTTAAGCAGAATATATGAATTTTAAGCAGATTAGTACGCATTTTAAATGGGATATGCTCAATAGTTATGTGATGGATTAATTAAAATGTTTAAAGAGAACTCCGGTAATTTGCTTCCTCATCCTATCTATTCTTGGTATCATTACTCACATCCCCCATTAAAAGAACGTCTTGATTATATAAATAATCTATAAAAAAAAGAAAAATGAAAAAAAAAAAAATTAAATAAATAAGAAACAATATTAAAAAATTATTTAAACAAAAATAAAAAAAATTATTATTTTTAAAAAATATATATGTTTTTTACAATTTAAAATGCAATTCATATTTTAAATTATAAAAATTATTATTGTGATTATTTTTTTATTTTTTAATAATATAAATGCTTAATAAACATTTTGAAGCAGTTTAGTTTAATTTATTTACTTAATTTTATTTCATTTCTAGGCTTTTATAATTTTAAAATATAATATTATTACGTAAATTTTTATTTTTTAAAATTAATATAAACGAGATTTTATACGGAGATAATTATGGAACTAGAGTTTAAAAATAACATACTTCAAGTTCAGAGTAATTCAACGGTATAAAGCATTATTCTCATTTTTAATTTAATTTAATAGAAAAATAACTTTTTTTATTTTGTAAAAAAACTAAATAAATATTAATTTTTTTTACAAGTGATACAAAATTAAATTATATTTTTAGAATTAATATAAAAATATAAGTTTTTTTAAAAAAAATACTGTAAATATCCTCTTTATAATGATTTAATACCGTTATCCAATATTTACCATATTTTTAGAATTAAAAATACAAAGACTGTTTTAAATTGATGTATTAATTTATTTGTTAAAATAAAATAAATCATTAAAAAAAAAAATAATAGTACTTAAATTATATTTGTAAATATTATTTATTATTAATATTGTATTTAAAAAATATAAGAATTATTAAATTCCTTATTATTAATTAAAAAATTTAAAATTGTTAAATATTATTTTTTATTTTTACTTTATAACTAAAATTAAAAATTATTTAATACTAAAATAATTATTTGATAATTAATATAAAAATTATTTTAAATTATATATTCCTATAACAATTAAAATAAATGAAATTGCAATGCAAAATAATATTAATAAGCTTATTTGCAACATTAGTTTAATTTTTGCTCTTATTCACTTTTATATAAATTTCATATTTAGAATCTAAAAATACAATATAAAATTTTAGAAACCTATTATATAAAGATAAAAAACTATTTTTTTTATCGTAAACTGTAGGATAAATATTCAAAATAAATACGAGTTTTTAATAATACATTATACACATGCAATTATTAATTAAATTTAATTAAATTTTAATTTCATAAAATACCAATGCAATTAACTTAAATAAAAATTATGCATTTTAAAAAAGTTTATTTAATATAAAAGAGTAAGGTAAACTTTTAAATGTTTTAAATGGTTAAAATGATTTAAGAATTTAATTTTGGTATGAAAAAAATAATTAAAATTTTGAAAATTTAGATTAAGAAAAGTAAAAGATTATTCGAAAAATATCATACCTTAATTTTATTTCATAATCAATATTAAATTATTTTTAAATGTAAAAATCTTTAACTTTACTAAAACTCAATAGTATAAACATTATATTAGAATAATCAGGAATTTAATACAATAGTATTTTTTCTTTTATGTTTTCTTCTCAAATAAAAAATTGTAGATATGAGAAAAATATAAAAGCTTTTGATCCAAGGTGTACTTATTAATTTGAATATTCTTAGTTATAAGACTAATTTATAAATATAATTTAACCTTAAAATTAATATTTGAAAGAAGAAGACTTTTTAAATAATAAAAATGCAAAAATATTAAATAATATATGTGCAAATATTAATTATTAACAAGAGAATAATTTTTTTTCTGTTTTATGCTTTGAGTTTATGGATGAATAATACAATAACTTTTTTAAAAATTTTATAAAGGAAAATTCAATTTTATTAATTTTTGATATAGAAAGCCAGCTTCTAGTATATAATTCGGATAATTAAAATGAAAAAAAAACAAATTTAATAATAAGCTTGTAAGATTATTTAAAAAAATTGAATATTCCAATAAGCGAAATAAATTATTTTTTAACTTAAATGTAGGTTTTATATGACAATAAATAAACAATAAAATAAGAAAAAATATAATTATAAGATCTGTTTTCTAATTCATTGAATAAAGTTTAATTTGAAATTCAAGATTAAGATAATAATATATACTTTGTATAATTAAATCCAATATAAATAATCCAAAAATAATTTATTCCGAATTCTCCAATCATTATAAAAAAGACTATATATATAATAGTTGATCTTATAAAACGACAAGAACTAGATGCAGCAAGTATAGCAATGTAATTGAAAATTAAGAAGTAATTTTTTATTATCAATGTAAGTGCTTTAGTATCTCTTTTTTTTTTCATATTTTATAGCGTATATATATCTTACAGAACATCAATTCTTATATTAAATCCAATATAGACAATGATTAACATATTAAAAAAAATACATGAAAATTCCGAATTATAAGCTATGGAATTAATAAACTAAGATATATTTGAGTATGAGGAAATCCGTAATTTATTTTAATCAAAAGAGTAATTAATTTTATTAAACGCATTTAAAAATATATTTAAAACACTCTAGTGTACAACAAAAGATATTTTTAATATAAAAGATAGTGAATCATTGTTACAATTGCTTTATTAAGTAAGCTGTTTCAAATAGTTTAATAATTTAAGAGCTTTAGGAATATGTTTTAATAATATGGGAAACATTCATTTTTAAAATAAAAGATATATTGAAGCTATGTAAAATTATTAAAAAGCGATTATTTATATACAATATGAACTTAACGACTATTCGCCTATAAGAATCGAATATATGGCACAAAAACAATAAGTTCTTTTAAAAATCCTTTTTAATAGAAAATATAACTATTCATAAGCTTTCTTAATGTATTTAATTCAAACTAAATAAAATTTATGGTTTGAATATAAAAAAATGCTTAAAAGTGTACTTGCCATATAAATTGAATTAAAAAAACTAAAAGTAAGTTTTACTGGGAAAGTTACTTTAGTACTTTCTTAACTATCTTTTTGCTATTTAAACTTAGGAAATTTATAAAAAGCACAACTATGCCATTAAAAATCAATAAGAAAATTTAAAAAATATAAATTGGATAAAAAACGTAAAAACATAATGCAAAAAAGGTATTTATAAGAAACTATATCAAAATTGAATTCTCCAATGACAATGAACTTTACAATATCTTCTTTGCATAATTTTAATACATTGAAACTTAATGATAATACAAAAAATTTATAAATATCAAATTAATAACTAAGAACATATAATTAAAGCACAATGCTTATGAATAAAAAGTAAAATTAACCAAGTTAAGGTTTATCTTTATAAAATAAGAAGATTTTAATTAAAAAATATTTAAAGTCAAAATTAAAAAGAGAAATTAGCGAAAAAGAAAACAATTATGATTATCCGAATGATATATATGTGAATATTTTGACAATTTAAGAAGCACGAATATATTTATTTAAAAAGAATTATCAAAAAGTTCTTGAAATTCTAACTAAATAATTCGAAAACAGAAAATATTACCTTCCTTTCTATAGATTAGTAACTTTGAATATTTTAAAGGATACATTTTAATCTTTACAAATTAAGATTCCTTAAAAAATTGACAAACTATTGTAAAATTTCAACAATTCTATTATTTTTAAAATTAATATGGTTATTGTTTCTGAAAATTATTATAAAAAAATTATTTTTTTAATATCTCAATTATAAAAGGAAGTACTTTTTAAAAATGAAGATTAATTGGGATTTATTTAATTTCAAGAAAATACATTTTCATAAAATTTAATGCTTTTAAATCTCAAGTAAATAAAATAGGCATAAAATTGTTTAAATAATACTATTAATAAAAAAAATGATAAAATTTTTACAAGAATTACTAAAAGTTAATAGCATTATTTTGTTTTTGATTAAGAAAATAACTTATTTGTAAAAAACTAATATTAAAAACAAAATATTTTTAAAACTTTTAATGATTTCCTTATATTAAATTTTAAAAATGAATAAAATAATGAAGCAAAAAATAATAAAGAAAAATAAAAATTAAAATAAAAATAAAATATAAAAATTAATTCGCTTCTACATTTTGGGGTTAGAAAAGCAATTAGTAATTTTTATACTCATAATAAAACTAATTTTATTAATAACGAAAACTTCAAAATTAAAAAGTTCATACTTTTTGTCACTGAATATTAAGGACTTTAATAAAATTAAATGTTATATCTACTAGCAAATTAACTTTACTAGTTATAGGTTTAGCTTCTTATACTTTAATTAAACCATTAATAATTCCTTAACGAAAAATAAGAGATCGAAGATATAGTTATTAACAATAAATAAATTATAAAAGTGTTTAATACTGAAGAAAAATTACTCTAATATATTAGAACAAAAAGAGAACCTATGAGAAATTTTGGAATTCCTTATATTGTAGAACATTTTACTATTTTTATTTATCTATTGACTATTATTATTTCTTGATTAAGAAAATTTTTATAAATGCGACTATATTGTTTTTTTTATTTGGATTTTTTTTTTTAAAGATTAATTTTACTAATATTAATGCTAATTTATTTAAATTTTATTAGATATGAAAATTTAAATAATATTTATTCTCTAAATTATAAAATATATCTTTCATTTAATTAGTAAATAATGTTTTATTATATTTTATTAAAAATTTAATAAGATTTAGATTATGAATTTTTTAAAAGACTAACAAATATAAATAAAGTTAATCATTATAAAAAAAAGTTACATTAATAAATAATAAAAAATATAAATTAAAAAAATAAATTTATATAGTTCAAAAATTAATAATTAATATTAGAAAAAAAAAAAATAATGTATTCAAAAAATTTTAAAAAATAAAAAGTAAATAAATAATTTCAATAAAAAAAATGATTATAAATAAAAACACAACTTCAACAAATCCAAATATTCGTGCTATATATTAAAGAAGAAATTACGAAGAACACATAGATAAATTGTAAACAAAACTAAATTAAGAATTTTACGAAAAACAATTTGCTGTATGGGAAAATCGTGGATAGAAAGTGAATCAAGCAAAATATATGAAACAAAGACTTTAATAACTTAGAGAAGAATCTTAAAGATAATTAAATTAAAGAAAATAGAAACTTGCCTTATTATTAGCTGGAGAACATGAATAACACAAATAAAGAATTAAAGATATGTAAGAAACAACAGAAGATATAAGAAGAAAAATGCTTATTAGAGTAAAAGAATTATAAGAATAAAAAGAAAATGAAAGACTTAAGTTTGTTGCAGAAAAAACTGAATAATAATTTATTAGAAACGCAGATGAGTTAAGAAAAGTGGATGCGGATTTTAGAGAACTTAAAACTTTACATGAATAAAATATTTAAATTATGGAAAAATAAGATCTTTTAAAAAAATAATATGAAGGTTAATTTTTTAAAAAAAAATAAATAAATAAGTATATATTATTAGAGGAGATGATTTATTCTGAACTTTATAAAATTGATATTAGAAGAAAAGAAAAAGAAGAAAGAATTAAAGAATAAGAAAGATAATAAAAAGTTGAAGAAAGAAAAAAAGTTCTTTTATCATAATTAGTAAGAAAATAAAGATATTTATTTGTTTTTGTTAAATATATTTTATATAAAAAAGTAAAATAATTAAGATAAAGAAAATTATGAAAAAATTTACATTAGAAAGAAAAATAAATGCTAGTAAACTATATATATATAATTAATCTTTAAAATAAAATAGAAAGAAGAATGGAAAAAAGAAGAAGAAAGACATTAAAAACAACAACAAGACCTTAATTAATTTAACAAAGAATTAAATCAAGAAATAAAAAGAAACAATGAAGAATTATAGAGAAGACAAGAAATGGAGAAAAAAATAGAGAAAATTTAAGATAAAGAAATGGTTGATAAAATAATCTTAAAAGAAAAAATGCTTGATCAATTAGAAGCTGAATAGAAAAGAAGATTTTAAGAAGAAACAAAATAATTTTTATTAAACTTTAAAAATAGATCTAATGAAGCACATGCTTATGAAGCTGAATTAGATAAGTTAATATAAATTGAGGCTGAAAAATAGTATTAAAGATAATAAGCAATATGGAAAAAGGAAATGGTAAATTATTTTATTAATTTACAATATCTATTTAAATATATTTAAGGATGCAAGAATCAAACTAATGCATGAAGTATATGATAATAGAAAAGATAATATTGAATTAAAATGTACATTTATTTTTCTTTTTTTTTAAATTAAACATATTTTTAGAATAATTATCATAAATTGAAATTGAATAAAAGGAGATTGAAAAGGATATTTTAAATAAAGCTGTTAAAGCTTATGAAGAGGAATGTGAAAGGAAAAGATTAGAATTGTATATGGTTTAATTAATTTTATTAAAAATAACTTTTTGTTAAATAATATTTAAAAATAAAAGACAAATAAGAAATATTAAGGAAATCTTATTGGATAAATGTCAGAAAAAGAAAGAAAAAAATACGAAGAGTTATAAAAAAAAAAAGAAGAGGAAGAATAAGAAAGGCTAATGTAACTTGATTATGAAAGAAAAATCTAATAAAAAAAACTCGAAGGAAAGATGCTAGTAAAATAATAATAAAGCATTTTTCAATTTATTTATTTTTATAAAAAAAGTTGGAAGAATTAAGAAAGAAAAGACCTTTTTGAATATTCTAATTTTTTAAAATAATAAAAAAAAGGAAAAGCAAAAAATAAAAATATATTAATTTTATAATATTCATAAAAATATTAAAATAAAATATTTACTTTTATTAAATAAAATTAACCTGACATAAAATAATTTTTCTTTGATTCGAAAATTCTTTAGTATTTATAAATAAATTAATATTTATAAATATTTCAATTTAATAAAAAATCAAATAATTAAATTAAATAATATATTATTATTTAAATATTTATATATATTTCTTATTAATACAAATCATTATATTTATAAAAAAGAAATTATAATAATTAATCTTATTCTAAAATTCGATATATTTTTATATAATTATCAATAAAAATAAATAATACTTAATTTGAAAATATTTTTTACGACTAATAAAAATATATGAATTTAATTAAAAAATACAAAAAAGTTATAAATAATTTGTTAGTAAATTACAAAATTATTTATATATGAAAAAAAAAAAAAAAAAATTGGCAGCTGTGGGATTTGAACCCACGCGGACTACGTCCAGACGATCTTAAGTCGCCCTCCTTAACCACTCGGACAAACTGCCTTAATTAATAATTTAAATATAAATTTATTTAATCATTTAAAAAAGAAAGCTTATACATTTATTAAATTTAACTTTTATAAATAAGTAAGAAAATAATAATAATAATAATAATAATTTTTTAAAAAAAAATAATCAGTAAAAGCTATATAAAAATTAGTATTCAAAAATTTATTTATCTTTTAGATTACAATAGTTATTAAAAATATGATTCGTTTTATGAACAATTTGAACTCAATTATCTATAATCTTGATGATCGGCTTATTATTTTTTATTTCCTTATTTATTATTTTAAGCAAAATTCATACTCATATTTAATTTATTAATTGGAATTTAAGGTAGTTTTAATTATAAATCATCTTCTAATTTTTTATTTTTTTTTTAAATAATATAGTCTTTTTTTATCAAATTTCTTTCGTCATTTGAATTGATTTTTTTTTTTTCATTCTAATTTTATGAGCTTCTTTAACTTTAAAACGTATTTGAATTACTTTCTGTATTTTTTAATTCGTTTGAATTTCTATTTAATAAATCAAAAGAATATTATTTAGCTTGATTTCCAGTCTGATTTAATATGTTAATTTCTGCATTAAAATTCGTTTAGTTATTTTATTTTTATGTCATCATCATTTTTTAAATTATTAAAAGCTTCAGAATAGGACTTTCTGACGCAATTAATAGCATGTCTTTAATTTTTATTTATATAATTTCTCCTTATTAAGATTTGCAAATCACACTTGTTTATCTAGGTTTATTATAAATTATTTCTTAAATTCCAAAACACTAAAACCCAGTAAGACTATCTACTAAATCTGAATTTATTTCTATAGTTGATCTAATTAAAATATTAGATATTTTTTGCATAACTTGCTTTTTTGTTTCACCTTTTTTGGCTAAAACTCCTGTTGGGTTTTCACAGAATTCTTCATAATTTTTTAAATTAAAACCATCATATTCATTTTAAATGTTCATTTTGTTTTTCATCCATAACGATCTTTTTTTATATTCCTTTTTTATTTAAGTTAATTAAAAAAATACAAAAATTAAAAAATACCCCGAATTCCCCATTTTTAATTATAAATATGGCATGACTTTATTATCCTTCTTAATATATAATCTAAGATTTAAAAACAGTATATACTTAAGCAACTAATTAAAGTTTTAAAATGCTATCATTTGGCCAATCTGAAAATAAATTGATTCCTTTAATAAAGTTTTTTATATATTAATGCTTTTCGTTTTCTTATCTATTAAAAATAGTATAGAAATCTTTCTCAGATAAACTTACTATTTTAGCTCCTGCTTCAGAAGTTACTTTTGTTGTCATAAAAAAGATTTATTACTCTAAAAAAGATCCAGCTTCTATTATATCACCTGGGAATAATTTCTTTAATAAAATTAATTTATTTTATTAAGTCTACTCAAAGTATAAAGATAACTATCCTTCTAAAATCACCTAAAATTTATTTTTAAATTCACCTTTTTGTTTTTTATGTTTTTATTTTATAAAAAAAAAAACCTTTTTTTGTCACATACTAGTTGTGCTAATATTGATCTAAATCACATTTATAAAAGAATTATCTGACAAGTTATACCTTTCCGTCTTAAATATATTCTTTAAAAAATTAAATATTTCCGTATTATTTTATAAACAGTTCTGCATCTGTACTTGTTCGATTATTTTATTTCAATAGTTTATGAATTTACTATTTAAATATGAATTGATTTTTTATTTTATTTTTACCTATATGTCTTCTTATTGCTGTATTTTTTATTATTCTATTAATTATCTTCTTTTTTGTTTTTCTACTTCTGATATTTGATTTCTTTTTTGAAAAACTAACTAACTTAATTACGATATACTTTACATTTTTATTATTAATTAGAAATAAAATATAATAGTAAAAATTAAAAATGGTTTTAAAAAATTATGAATTTTATTTTTTTAATATTAATTTAATTATAATCAATTATGAAATAGTTTTTAACTATTTTTTTAATTTTATTTTTTTTATTTAATAAAATAAAGATTAATTATTTGGTTTTTAACATTATTATTAAAAAAAAAACAAATTATTAAACAAAAATTATTTTTACTTTTTAATAAACATAATAGTGGGTAAATTAAAAAATAATTATCACCATGAAATAAAAATATATTAACTTTTTATATAAAGAAAAAATTACAAAAATATTATAAAATAAATGATTATATAAAAACCCTAATAATTTAAATTATTATTATTTTCATCAAAATCTTTTGATTCTTAAAAAGCCTTCTAATTATAAATTTTATTAATCGCCCTCAAAAACTAATTAAATATTTGATCTTTCAGGTAAGATTATGAAATCATATAAAGTATTACCTAAAATAAATTGTTAAATAAAATAAATTAAAAAACAAATTTACTTATTATATTGTTAAATATAATTTAATCTTTGTAATTAATTTTAATCTTTTAATCATTAATAATTAAAAAGGCTTAAAACTTTGCATTAATTTTACCTTCTATAAAAAAGCAAATGATTATTTAATAAAGACCTTAGTTAACACAAGCTATTTAAGTACAATTTTTTTCCCATAAAAAGTTATCTGGCATATTATTGAATATTTATTATTACCATTCAACTATATTTAATTTTTAATTCTAATTTTTTTTCCAAGTCCATTTACCAATTATATTTTCTGATTATTATTTTTCATTTATTAGACTTTATTCATTTACAAAACATAAAAAGTTATCATTGGATGCTTTTTTTTCTAAATCTGTATAAATATCAATTAAAGATTTATTAAAATCACATTAATCTTTAGTTTTTTTTTTGTATTTATATAAATAATAAGTTTTTATTTTTTACCCGCTTTTTATTTAATTTAATCATTAATAGATTTAACAAATAATTAATTTTCACTATTTATCTTTTAAATATCATTCATAATATTTTTTTCTAAGTTTTAAACATTTTAAAAAACCTTATTAAAATTCTAAAATTTATTTTATAAAATTAAATCCAAATCCTAAATATTAACATTTTTTTTTATTAAATCGTTTGTTATTTATATCAATTATTAATTTTAATTTTCTAAAGTTTTTATTTATTTTTCAAAATTCAATATTTTTTAATTTTTTTCTTCTTCTTTTTAATTTTATTAGTTATTTTCTAAATTTTCATCATTTTTCTTTTCTTGTTCTTATAAAAAATTTTAAAATTAATCTTTGATTATTTATTAGTTGTTTTCGTTTTATTATATAGCTTCTTCTTATTATTTTTTTATTTTTTCATAAATATTTTCAATTTCTTTATTCATTTGATCTATCTTAAATTCTATTTCTTATATTTTTGATTAATCTAGTATGCATTTTTCTAGTTTTTAATTTAAATTTATATTATATTCCTCAATAATCTATATCTTTTAAGATTATTCTTCAAAACTAAACTTTTCTTGTAATTTGTTTTCTAGTTAGTTGATTTTTTTTTCGATTTAAATAAATTTATTTTAAACTAATTCTAAATTATCTTATATTTATGTATTATTTTAATTAAATGTGGCTATATTCTTTTCTTCTAATTTTACCTAATTTTCTTTGAAACCTTCAAAAATTTAATGATATTTATTTTCAATATCCTTAAGATTATCTTCTAACTGATAAATTTTACTAAATTTATTTTCAAAGTCATTAATTTTATCTTAAAATTCGTTTTAATTCTCTTATATGAAATTTTTCAATTCTAAATTATCATATTGATTTTAATTTTTTAGCACTTAATTTTCTAATTAAATAACTTTTTCAATATAATCATTTAATCGTTATTCTAATAATCCAATTTAATTTTATTTTAAGATTTGTTCTTTAAAATTATTAAATTCATCTTTTATTAAAAGATGAGCATTATTTTCAAAATAAGAATTTATTTTAATATCGAATTAAGAATTTATTTTATTTTCAAAATCATTAAAAAGTATATTATTTAAATCATATTCTTTGATTTTATTAATAATTTTATTTTATTCATTTTTCATACTTTCCATTTAGTTAAAAACAAATATTTTTAATTCATTGTGTTCTTTTTAAAATTCGCTTTTTTCTACTAAATCTCTTATATCTTGTTTTTATAAATAATTTCCTATATTTTCATTTTATTGATTTTTTTTTAATTAAGTAAGCTCGCTTTTTTTTACAAAGTATTTTTCTAAATCAACTTTATTGGCTCTTTTTTAAATTTGATTCAAAAAAAATTATTTATCATTTTCCAAAGTTTCATTGAGTTCTTTTTGGCTGACTTTTTATTATAATTAATTAAGTAAAAAATCGAAATCCTTCTATTATACAAGATTGGTTAATGTTTTTATAATTTATTTTTGAAACTCTTCAAATTTATAATTTAAGATTATATTTTATTCTTCATATTTTGGTAAAGATAACTCTTTTAAATCATCCTTATTTACTTTATTTTACAATAAAAATTAAAATTCTACTTTATTTACAAAATCTTTTAATATTAATTAAATATCATCATAATTAATAATTTTTTAATTATTCTTTTTTTTTAAAAAAAAATAAAAATTAGAAACAAATAATTATAAATTAATATTTACTTATTTATCTAAATCCTTAATTTATTCAGCTTATATTTTGATGACTTCGCTTATTGTTTTTAATAATATTTTTACTATTTCTTAAACACCTAGCCATTCATATTTATTCTAAAAAATAATAAAAAAAAATTAATTTAAAAAATTATTTTAAAAATTAACTTATAATAGATCATCTATTAATTATAATTAACTTTATAAATATTTATATTCAGTAGATAATGTTTGCAAATTTTGTAAGTTTTTTTTATTAATGGAGAAAATGCTGTATAACTAGATTAAAAATTTGACATTTATTTATTAATAATTAAAATAGAATATATTATATATAAAATAATTTTATTTTAGTTATTTTATTTTAATTTTTTTATTTTTATAAAAATCATTAAAAAACATCATAACACACATAATTTTTTATTAAATTCATTTTTTTAGTTGTTTAAATTATTTATAAATTTTTATTTTAAAATGATATATGTAATTCATATTGTCTAATTACCATCTAAATTTGTAACTTTAATTATATTACTACTTTATATATGTTATTAAACGTAAATTGAAGGCTTTTTCCAACCTTTTCTTTAGATTTTATTATCATTTAATTAATTAATTAATAAATCTGAAGTTAATTATTTGATTTATTGTTTTAAAATATTTAAATTTTTATGATTAATTTCAAAATCTATCAAAAAATTATAAATTTGTTAGTTTTTGCTTATTATTTATTCTTGATTTATGAATTGTAAAAAATAAATAAAAAAAATAAGAAAAATTACATTTTAAAAAAACTTTTTATTCTTAATTAATTTCTTTATTTCTGAACATTTGTTATATTAAAAAAAACAATTTTTCTTCATTTAAAAGATAATTATCCATTTTTTTTTAAAATTTATTTATTTCATAAAAACTATATAAAATTTTTTAAAAAAATAAAAATTAAAATAATATAATAAATTTATTTAATATTTAAAAAAATGGGATAAACACTATAAAAATAAAATAATTCAATTTAAAATGATTAAAAAATTGAATATAAAGACATTTAAGAAACTTAGGATAACATTTTTAACCATCTAACATATTTAAATAGTATAGAATTCGATAACTCATACGGTGAAATAAAAGTATATAAACAAAAATAATAAGATCAAGAAGAGATAAGTCAATAAGAATAATCTGAAACATTATATTGTACAAAAACATAAATATTTAATTCAGAAAAAGAAACTTAAGATTACATATCCTTTATATAAAAATAAAAGTTTGACTTAGATCATCCTAATATAGCGAAATTGATAAAAATAAATATCTAAAAGTCTGAAAGTATATGCTCAAAGATTACTAAATGTGATCTTGTATACGAATACTTTCCAAATACCTTAAAAAATGATATTCTAAACCATATCAATAATTAAGAGCCTTACTCAATAAATGTATATAAAAAAAATAAACAAAAATAAACAAACAAACAAAAATAGGAACTATATTCTTTTATGTAATAAATATTATCTGCATTGATTTTTTTAGAAAATTAATAAATAGACCATGAAGATATATAACCTAAAACCATATTAATAGACCCTAAAACAGAATAATATAAACTTACAAATATAAAATTTCTTACATAAGGCATGTGTGGTTTAAATAGACATTTTTTAGGCTTATAAACAGAATGCTTTTTGTCTCCTGAATAATTCAAAAAGGTAAAATAGGGATCATTTGATGGAAAAAAAAACATAAAAAATTAAGTTTTTTCATTAGGATTAATTATTTTGGGGATGGCAAATCTTTCAAAACTTGAAGGAGTTTACGACTTTGAAAATGGAAAATTTAACGACAAAATGCTAATGTATTTATTATAAAGAAGTAAAGGAAATTATGGAGATGAGTTTTATTATTTACTTTTTTCAATGCTAATTGAAGAGAAGAAAAGACTTGATTATATATCCTGTATGTAAATATTAGAGTAGATTATGGAAGGTAGATTTAATGAAGAAGAATATTTTAATAAGGGGAAAACTTCTTCTATATATTATTTTAATAGTGAGAAAAAGTAAAATGAAGAAATTTAAGAAATTTAAGAAGGAATAAATAATGAGAAAATAAAGCATGCAGCAGCAAAAAAAAATGAAGATACTTCTTCTAATATATCCAAAAATTAATAGGAAAAATAAGAAAATGAAGACGTTTATATCAATAAAAATGATGATTCTCATATGAAATAATAATTATTTGATGATGACTATGATTTTTTTTAAAAAAAGTAAAAAAGTGAAAATTCAAGTATTTCAGAAGATTCTAATATTATTAGTTAAGATTTTAAAAATGATATTGATGATGATAATTATTAAAAAGATTTTTAAATTTAATAAAATGAGTATTTTTATATTTTTTATTTTTTATTGTTTATTTAATTATCTCTCTTTTATTTTTTTATTTTTTATTTTAGAAGTAAATAACAGGATGTTGTTCCATCTGAATAAAAAAATAAAATTAAACCTTTCAAGATTTTTAGAGATAATCTACTTACAGATGAAGTTTATAAACCATATAATGTAAACTTCAAAGAAATTAATTTTAACATTTAAGAAAATAAAAAAAGCCCAAAGAAATCATAAATTAATTCGTCTTATTTAAGCGAAAATGTATTTAAATCTCGTACTTAATCTTATAAAAGATGATATACTTTATATTTCTTTTGCAAAAGAATAGCATTTTTATAATTCATTAACTAATATAATTTAATTTATTATAAAAACAAAAGAAAATATAATTATTTATTTATTAATATTATTCAATTTTTATTTTTTATTTTTTATTTTTTATTTTTTTATAATTTAAATAAAATATTTATTACATAAATAAAGTTTTATTTAATGTTAAAAAATGAATATATAAATATATTAATAAGTAATCATAATAATATATATATAGATACATTTTTACTATAAAAATATAAATTAAACGTACCCTATTTTTGAATTCATATTTAATTGATAAAAATTTCTCTTTAAGTTAATAAAGGTTTTCTAATTCTATAAATAATAATAATAATATTGTAAACCTTTAAATAAAAACCCTAAAAAGTCAAGTTTTTATCTATTTTTGAAAGGATTATCTTAATTTTACTATAAAACCTTTTCTTTTAGAATTTTCAAAATTTATTGTTGGATTTAAAGTTTAAATTTGAAATTAATATAGATGGAGAAATATATTACAATAGATTATATATTAATTTTTTTTTTTATTTTTTATTAATATTTATATATTCTTATTATATATTTGTTTTTTAAAAAAATTAAATCGGTACTATAATAAATTATTTTAATATATTAATTTAATATTAAAATATAAAATAATAATTTATATTTATAGATAAATAAATTTCATATATACATAATATTAATTTTTATTAGTATTATATATAAATTTATTTATTTTTATTATTATTTTTTTACTTTAAATATATTTAATTATATTTTTAAAAATTAAAAATGGGTAACAATTTAAATAAATCAGAATTAGCTTAAAAAGCCGGATAAGTATTAATTGAAACAGAAAAAAGTGAATATATAGAAGGTGAATTTGTCAAAGGGGTTATAAAATTATAAACTGATAAACCATTATATTTCTCTGATATAAATATATATCTGAAAACAAAAGAAAAGCTAAATTTTTATGGATAAAATTATTAAACAGAAGAAACATCAAGTAAATTAATTTACACAATTAAAATTAATAGCGAATATTAATTGGGGCAATATTAATATAATTTTTAATTTAATTTACCAAATAAATTAAACTCTTCTTCTTATATTGATTAAAAATGTTAATAATTAATTATAAATGGTAAAAAAAAATATTTTGATAATTATATTAAATACATAAATAATAAAAATAGCCAATAAAATAAATAATATATATATTAATGAAGACAATTAGGATTAAATATAATATAGTTTAGTTTATATGCTATATACATAAATAAAAATTCCAGATTAATATATATTAGATATATCAGCCATAAATATAATTAGAATTAAAAAATCTGCTTTACCTGCTCCATAAAGTTAATTATTTATCCATTTATATAGTCCTTTATTAAGTATGCAAAGTGAATATAAATAAGCTATCTAATTAGATAAATCATAATATTATCCAGGAGATATAATAACAATAAATATAAATATATTTAATTAAGGCTAATATCCTCTATAGTTAATTTCTCTTAGCTTGGTTCAAATATTAAAAAATAATATTAGTAAAAAATAATAAAAAATATAATTTAAAAAAAAATAAAAATTGTTATGTAAATGAAATGCAAAGCAAAAATAATATATAAATGTAAACTCATATACCTAATACAAATTAATTATAAATTCCTTCTGTAAACGCTAAACTATTTATGTGTTAATATTAATTAGAAATTACTTTTATTTTTAAAAAAACTTGCTTTTATTAAACTTAATTTATAAATATAATTCCATTTATAATCATTGATTCAAACGATAAATGAATAATTATATATATAAAGGATAATTTTAATATATAAAATATTTATAGTAATTAATATATATTTATTGTATTTATCTTATTTATAATAATTATAAAATTCATTAAAATATATAAGAAATGTAATAATATTTTATTTATGATTTATTTTAAATAATATGAATTTCATATTATATTATCATATTTTTTTTAATAATAATTAATTTTATTATATATATTTATTTATTATATTAAATAAAAAAATATGAAATTTAAAAGATATATAAAAATATATTTTTTTTATTTTTAAATATTGTTTATTTATTTTTTATTTAAAAAATTTAATTATATTTATAATAAATAAGATATTTTTATTAATTTATGTTCTAAAATTTTCAAAAATATTTATTTAGATTCAGGAGTTGTTAAATATAAATGTAACTTTTTTTATAAATAGTTATAATATAAAATAATTATTAAATCTATAGAAATATGATAAGATATAATTTTTGTATATTAAAAAATGGTAATATAAATAAAATTAATAATGATTAAATGATAAATTAATTTGAAAGATTTGATAAAGGCGAAAATTTGAAAATAAATGTATAATAATAAAAGAAAAATATTGATGATTATTCTGAATTTAAAAGATTTGTAAATTATATAAACATATAAATATAAATTTTTATAAAGATTTAAAAATAAAAATCTGAATGGGAATATGTTTTATTTATATTTGTTTTTTATTGGATGTTTATTTATTAATAAGGAGGCTATTTATTTTCCTTTTTTGAAAAATTATGTATGGAAATAAATAATTATTGTATGATTTATATATATAGATATCAATCAATTGTTAAAATTATTAATTTTAGACTTTAATTAAAAAAATAAAAATCCATTATTTACGATAAAATCTTTTTTTATAAACATTTTATGTTAATTGATAAAAAATAATAAGTAAATAAATATAAATGTTTTATATATAAAAATTATTATATTAAATAAAATAAAAATAATAAGTATATATAACAATTTTTTATATATATATCTATAATCATACATATAAAATTATCTAATTTTTTATATAATAATTTTTTTCATCCTCCATTTAAATCAATTAAATAAAATAAATAACAAATATTAGGCCAAAAAATGTAAAAAAAAAATATATTTTCAATTTTTTTTTGGAAAAATATAATTTTTTTAACATATCAATAAAAAAAAAAAAATACTAGGTAAGATTATGATTTTATCCCTATTAGCTCTTAATATGATAACTTAACTACAGAAATAATATAATACAATAAGTTTTAAAATAAACAAGAAGAATATTTATTAGATGAATAAATAATCAGAATGTATATTTTATACTATGTAAAGGAATAATAATTAGAAAATTGTACTTACGAATATGTAAAAGAATAAATAATATATTAAACAAAAGAGCAAATAGAAGAAAATATAAAAATTATGATTTAATAGAGATTTAATTAAATATTTTGTTATTTAAATGATAAATAAAAAGAATATTTTTAAAATTCTAAAATAGAAGAAATTGTAGGCTATCTAACATTTTAATTAATAAAAAGCTAATAGTTTGACTAGAAAACATTTGTTCTAAAATTTATGGAAGATAATGAATTCGCATATAACGAAATACTTAAATTTATTCCAGATGAAAGATTAAAAAACATAAAACAAAATAAATAGAATAAAATATTGACAAAAAGTTAAAGCATTAGTGAATAAAGTTAATTGAATTAAAAACAAAAGAAAAAAAAAATAATAATAGATAAAAATAATAATAATAATAATAATAATAATAATAATAATAATAATAATAATAATTAAAAGAATAATAATTAAAAGAATAATAATAACTCTGATTAATTTAAAAATATAAATTCAAATATTGGCATATAAAATTATTAAAATAATTTTTTAAATTAAAATAATATTTATTCAGAATAAAATATTTAATTATTTTATAATACATATAGATGTGAATAAAATGACATATAGAAACTTAATAATTTAAATATTTTATAAAATAATTTAAATAAATAAGAAGAAACACAAATCGATAGTCAAGAATCTAAAAAAAGAAAAAAAATAAAGAAAAAAAAAAATGAATTATCAAACCAAAATAATATTAATTAAATATTTGATTATATAAATATTTAAAAAAAAATATAAGAAAATTAACCCTAAGATTAATAAACTTAAGATTATATATATAATCAAAATTAATTATAAAAAGGTAATTAAATTCGTGAAAATAATCAAATCGAGGGTATTGATACAAACAGTCTTATTTTAAATAAGAATTAAAATTTATAAACATAAAACTATGTTTCTAAATAACTTTATGAAAACAATGATATTTAAATTAATAAACTCTAAGATATTTAATAAAATAATATGTCTATTTAATAAATCCCTAAAAATTAAAATATAAAAAGTTTATCTGCTAAAGAAAAAAAATCTCTTCTTACGCAAAATCGTAATTATATAAAATAATAAAAAAATTAACCAATAAGCTAATAAATATTATCTCAATAACTATAATAAAAATAATAATTTTTATATTAATAATAATTATAATAAAAACAATAGTAATAATAATTATAATAAAATTAATAACTTAATAATTCCCAGATTTCTCAGCTTTCTCATATTTCTCAGATAAATATTTCTTAAAATTAAAATCCGAATTTTATAAGTAATAGTAATTATGATGACATTAACCTTTAAAATTTTGCATAAGAATAATAAATGATAAATTAAGATTCTGTATAAAACAGTTAATTATAAAAATATTAGCAAAAGCCAGTATAATAAAATTTGGTTGTGGATTAAAGAAAAACAGAATAAAATATTTAATAATTAAGCGCAGAATAAATAGAAAAATTAAAAATTAATTCATAAAATTAATAATTAATACCAATATAACGGTAGAAATAACTAATTAATATTATATATTTATATATATAAATATACATATAGAATAATTGATAATTTTCCTTAAAAATATATAAATGATTAATTAATAAATATAGAAGATTAAAATTATTAATATTTACAGATAGCAAATAAAAAAAATTAGATTTAATAAAAATACTATCAAAAGAAGAAGTTACATTAAGTTAATAAAGAAATTTGATTTCAGCATAAGAAATTATATAAGAAGTACTCAATACATAAGATTAGTTATAATTATAAAAGGATTTACTTTAAGAGTTGATAACTTTTGTCAGATCACCTCAGTTTTTAGTATTTATAAAATTAATAAATGATAGCTTTTAGTTAACAATAGGTAGCAAAGAACATTAAAAATATGGGCTTTGTATAATATAATTTTAAAAATAATAAAAATAATATTTATTAGTATCATATAATTAAGATTTTATGGACATAAAATCTGATAGAAAATTTAATAAGTTAAATGATTTAATAAATTATTGGATAACCTATGAAAATATAGTATTTAGATGATTAAATTGAATAAATAATTAATAAAAAAAAAATTATAAGGACTTATTTAAAAAAAAAAAAAAAAAAAAAAATTATAAGAATTTATATATTTAAATATAAATACATATTTATATTAATGAAATGCTATATTTATATATATTTTTATATAATCTTTCATTTTAATTAGAAAATAAAACATAATAAAATTGTTAATTTATATTCTTATATAAAAATAAATTATATAAAGTTATAAAATATTTAGATATATATAAAAATAAAAAAATAAAAAAAATATAAAAATATATAAATATATAAATATATAAATTTAATATTTTTATAAAATATATATTTTTTTTTTTTTTATTTATATTTTATTATAATAAAATTATATTTATATAGATTTTTCTTTTTTATTTTTATTTTTTTAAAATTCCATTGTCATATAATAATGCTATTTATTTATACAAATAAATAATACATTTTCTATAATTTTTCTTAATATATAATATATAAATATTTTTTTTAGAATTGGGATATCAATTATATATCTAGATGTTTTATTTTCTTTTAGAATTTATATTATATTAAAAGTTATATTATTTGACAGTAACTTTTTTATTATATGTTTTACTGTATTTTTTTTTATAATTGGTTTCATTATTATTTATTTTATAATAATCTTAATTTAAAAAATATTTTAAGGTTATCAATATCTTTTTTTTATTTAATATAAATAATATTAATATACATGTATTTTTAAATAAATTTATTTTAAATTATTATTAAATATTATTAATTTAAATTAAATATAAACTTTTAAATTTTTTAAAAGCAAAATAATTACTTAAATAATTTAAAATAAAAAATATATATTATTCGAAACCTAAAAAATTAAGTTAAAAAATAATCAATAATAATTTCAAATAATTTTTCTTAATAATCTAATGTAAATTATGTTATTTATATATGAAAACCAATAATTTATTTTGTATAATAATTAGAAAAAAATTTTATATTATTAGTCTAATCGAATTATATTTTTTTTGTATTTTATTTAATTAGTTTAAAAAAAATTAAATTATTTAATAAATACAGAATTTTTTTAATAAAAATAGTGTTTAAAATTATAAAAATAATTAATATCATAATTTTATTTAAAGATAAAAGTAAAATAAAATTAAAGAAAATTGATTAAAAATTAAAAAAAATTACTTTAGATAGAAAAAATAAAATAAATGTGAAAAACACTATAAATTGTTTAGAAAAAAAGTATATATTTATGTAGAAAATTATATTTTGATATATTGGATTGTTATTTAAGCTTGAGAAATTATAATCCAAATATAAATGATGTAGTGATAATCTATGAATAAAATTTAATTTATTTAAAACTTATATTCTTTTGCCATAAAAATAACAAATCTTTCCAAAAAAAATACAGAAAATATTTTGAAAACAAATATATTAAGAATTATTTAAAATAAAAGAGTTAAATAAATTTTGAAAGTGAAATATTTATTAGTTTAGAGAAAATTACAAAAACAAAGAAATAATATAAGTTTGAATTTCATTTATTAAAGGAAAAGAAAGCAATTTTGTAATATAGTACTTCAATAAAATAATTATATTAGTTATTTGATAAAGAAATATAATAAAATAAATCAAATTATTAAAATATATATAATAATTAATATAAATAATAATTATTAAGTTT
>NW_004086360.1:0-65084 GCF_000220395.1 Ichthyophthirius multifiliis | reverse complement strand
GTGTATTGTTTTATTCTTTCTTAAAGTTCTTATGCTGTTATTAATTCTATAGTAATTATTATTATTTTGATTTTATTTAAATTTTCTTAGAAATATTCTTAATTTATTAATTTTTTATTTAAGTATATGTAGATTCTTCCTTATTCATTTAATTTTAGATTTCATTTTGGGTTTATTTATTAATTTTCTTTTTTCTGTTTTTTTATTTATATTTCTCATTCTTTTAATCTTAGTATTTTTCTTTTACAGTATTAAATTAAAGAAATTTATTATAATATTTCATGTCTATATTGACAATCTTGTTTATTAAAACCTTAAAAAAACAAATTATATTATCTTTATCAAAAATTAGGTATTCAAATCAAATTTTATTATTGATTTTTTTTTTAAATGTTTGTATAGTTTTTTAACTTTATTATTTAGATTATCCTATTTTTTTAAAAAATTATCATATTCTATAGACATATTTTTTCCAAGTTGTTTGATTTTTAGTCCATTTCTTTTTTTTCTAACTAAAATTGATTTTGTTTTTATTATTATTTAAATTAAAATTTTCTCATTAATTATTTTATAGGAATTTCGATATGTTTTATTACGACATCTTGTTATTTTTTCCTTATATTTATTAAATATTTATTATATAATAACTTTTATGGTTTATATATTTTATAATAAACTTGTATCAAGAAATTCAACCTATATACATTATCCTTTAAAAATAAAAATTAATAATATAATTTTATTATTTAAAGCATATGTTTTTGCTATATATGAACTCGTTTATTTAAACAATAAATATTTATTTAGTTAAAAACTTGGCAAAATTTTTTTACTTTTGTTTTTTTTTTAGATAAATAAAAATAATGAATTTTATAAATGTAAATTTATATTTTTATTTAAAATCAATTTTTTGTATAAATAATAATTTTTAAGTAAAAATAATTAACTTTAGTTTATTTTTTAATTATTAGGAAAACAAAATTTTTTAAAAATAATAAAAATTATACATAATAAAAAGCTCGCGGCTAAAAAATAAATAAATAGAAAATAAAAAAACAAAACATAATTATAAAATATAAAAATGAGTTCCGTAAACAGTATATTTTTCGATGAAGACAATATTAAGGAAGATTCAAACTAAAATTAAAAAAATTTCTAATAAGAAAGTAGTTTCGAACTATAACAAGAAAGTGAAGAATCTATGAAACAATTAATTTAATTAAATAAAACTCAATAATCAGTTGATACCCGAAGGTAAGGAGAAATGCAAAAAAAATTAATGAAATTCGTAAAAAACAGTAAGAAACGTAAATTAGTAAAATAGAAAAAATAAGAGTCGGAAGACGAGCAAATGATTGAACTAGAAATAGTCTCTGAAAATGAAGAAAATCCAAAAAAAACAGATATTATTTCAAAAAGCAATCTAAGTTCAAGAAAAGATGAAAATTAATAACAAAATAATATTTATTCATAGCAGGATAAAAGCAAATAATTAGTAAAGAATACACAATTGGATTTAGAAATTTAAATGACTGATCTAAAAATAAAGCCATTACAAGCAACATAACCAAAATCTTAAAAATAACGTTCTGATGGTTATTAAGTTTACGAGAATTACACTTGTATGTTAAATCTTACTGATATATCTTATGGAGTAAAAGGACATAATAAATTCTATTAAATAGAGGTTCTTCATATGAAATTTTCGAAATTTACTGTTTATACTAAATGGGGACGTGTAGGAGCTTAAAATCCGCAAGAAACCTATAAAGGATATGAAAATAAATATGATGCAATTTTAGCTTTTAAAAAGAAATTTTATGAAAAAACACATAATGATTGGAATGGGGACTTCTCTTCTTTTAAAGTACAACCAGGAAAATATACTTGGATTTAAGTTGAAGGAGAATCTTCTAAAAGTTCTATTAATTAAGATGTTGAGAAATTAAATTAAAGAAATGAGCTTTTGAAAAAAAAAATACAGGAATTACCTTCTTAATTAGAATAAAAAATTAAATCTTTAATGCTAATAATTTGGGATTTTAGTAGAATTAGTAAAACACTTAAAGAACTTAATTTTGATACAGAAAAAAATCCTTTGGGAAAACTGTCTTATTAATAAATATAAAAAGGGTACTTTTTTATTTGTTATAATTTAAAATTTTATTTAAAAAAAGTTATAAAATATTAACAGAAATATAAAATGCGATTATTTAAAATGCTAAAAAATCAATTATTATTGAATTAACTAATTAGTTTTATACTAATATTCCTTAAAATTATGGAATGAAATAACTTCCCATAATTGATCATATATAAAAAGTCAGAGAAAAAATTTATTTATTGGATATTTTAAAGGAAGTTGATATAACTAATAAATATATTAATTAAGCTTTATAATCAAAAGTAAAAAATTATTTAATTAATTGTTATTTTATATATAAAAAAAGGAAATGGAATTAATTAATCCTTTAGATTGTTTTTATTAAATGCTAAAGGCTAAAATCGAAATTTTAAATCCTTAAGATATTTAATATAAAATTATACAAAAGATGATTCAAAATACGCATGGGCCTTCGCATAATAAATATAAATTAAGTATTAAAGATATATATTTGGTAGATAAAAAAAGTGAAAAATAGAGATTTTTTCCTTTCACATAATTAGGAAATAAAAGTACTTTTTTTTTTTTTTTTTTTTACTTTTAAAAAAAGGATTACTATGGCATGGTTCTAGAATATCGAATTATGTAGGTATTTTAAGTGAAGGATTAAGAATAGCTCCTCCAGAGGCTCCTATGACAGGTTATATGTTTGGAAAAGGAATTTATTTTGCGGATGTTGTTTCAAAAGCTGCTAATTATTGTCATGCTAAAGCTGATTTTCCTGAAGGACTTTTATTATTATGTGAAGTTGCTTTAGGAAATATTCATGAAGTCGTAAAGGCTAAAGTATTTAAATCGCCACCTATTTACCATCACAGCGTATTTTTTTTATAAAAGGTCTAGGTATATATAAAATATTAAATAAGGTCTAAGGGGTAGGTAGAATGTAAATAAATTAAACTTAATATGAAATGATAGATAGTTTTAAATGTTTAACAGGTAAATAAATTATAGATTAATTTTATAATAAAAAAACAATTAAAAAGGATAAGTTGAGAATAATGATGATGATTATAATAAGGAATTACTTTATAATGAATATATAGTTTATGATGTTGGACAAGTTAAAATAAAATATTTAATTCATGTAAATTTTCAATTCTAATGAAAAATTATTTGTTTTTATTTAATTTTTTATTAAATATTGACAAAAAAAATTTAACTTTTTTTTAGTTTTTTTTTTTGAGAAATTATATTTTTTTTTAAAAAAAAAATGTTTTTTTAAAAAATATAGTAATTAATTTAAAATTTCAAAAATATATTTTTATCAAATGTTTTTAAATTTATTAATCGAAAAGATATTATATTATTATAAATATTTTTTAAATTATAAATTTAGTGTGTCTACAATTAAAAAATGATAAAATAAAGATAAGATAAAAAGAAGACTAATTTATATATATTTATATGTAATTAAAAAATAATATATAAATAATAAAATCATTTATAAGAATATCAATATGTATAATATATAACTTTTATTAAATATAAAAAATATTAATATAAAAAAAAAAATATATCAATTCTATTATAAATATCTTAAAAATTATATATAACCTAAAAGAAATATTAGTCAAAAATAAAATATATATAATATATTTAATAAATAAATATATATTTATATTATTTCTTATATATATGAATAATAATAAATATAAAATATATAAAATAATTAATATATATTTTATTTTGATATAATTAATATATATAATATTTATCATATATATTATAATATAATATAATATAATATAATATAATATAATATAATATAATATAATAATATGAATATAACAAAGTCAACGTTTTTTTATTAAAAATCATTTTTTTTCTTTAGTTTATTATGGTATTTACTTTATTTTATTGTTTTTTAAATTTTTTTAATAATATTAGTTATCCTAAATTTTTTTATTATATTAAATATAATTAAGCCATATTAAATGTTAACGATTTACTTGTAACCGCATTTAACTAATTTTATAAAAACAAAAAAAGAGATAATTAAATATTTTATTAGCATTTCTATTTTTATGTATAATTTTTTTTCTTATATATTTATCAACTCCATTTTAATATTGATTATATTAAGAAATTTATAAATTTTTTATATATTTTTCTATTTTATATTTAAATAAATACAAACATAAATAAATTACTTATATTTTTAAATTTTCTATTATAGAAAAGCAATAATTCTTTAAAAAATAAATTTTATACATTCTAGTATATATGTGTTAATATTTTTCCAATTAATTATTTTTAAAATCTAAATAGCGTATTTGTTGAAGCTAGTATAACTAATATCGAGTTTAAGCAGATTTTTTTTCATAATTTGTATTAATTTTAATGCTTTGACATGGGTATAAATAGGTTATGCTATTCAACATTTTATATACAAACAAATCCTCAAAATATTTATTATATGGCCCATTTCGAATAATTGTTAAATTTATTTTTCCCTTGTGTGTATCAATTGCATATTTTATTTAATGATCTAATTATATCAAGAGTTTAAAATTTATTGGGGATTTTTGAGTTATATGTGCATTTTTTTGGGCATTAAATTGAAGCCTTTAATTATAATTATATAATTTAATTAATTTTTTTTTTATTCTCAACTTCTATTTTTCTATTTTATAAAATTTTCTAAAATTAAAACATATTTTTAAAAAAATAATAAAATTATTTAATTAATTTTTTTATATATGTATATTTTTTTTTTCTTAATATATATTTTTAAATAAAAAATAATATCATAAAACAATTTATAACAATTTCGATGAATTTACGTATTATTTTTAAATTTAATCATATATTTACTTCGGATTTAAAATATTTACATTATATAATATTCTAGAATAAAATAAAAAAAAAGATATTTTTTTTTTATTTAAATCTTATCATTTGACTGTTTAAATGTTTTTCTATATAAATTAAAAAAAACAAAACAAAACAAAACAAAATAAAACAAAACAAAATAAAAATAAAATAAAATAATTAAATAAATTTAAAATAATTAAACATTAATGCATAAAAATTTTTATTTTACATTTAAATTATAGACAACCGGAAAGTTTATTGCAAATAATTAATAGAAAAGTAATTGCGATTAAATATTCAATTCTAATATTAATTAAGTGGATAAAAATAACTAAAATTTAGTAATAAATGTTGAAGGAATCTTTACTAAAATCAAAAAAATAATATTTAATTAAAAATAAAAAATATTAGTTTATAAAACCTTAAATTAAATGCTATTTTTAATTAACTATAAGAATACAATAGATTATTTAGTTTTCAAAAACTAGAATATATTAAGTTTACTTGATAATAAAAATAAAAAATATACTGTTATATAATCCTTTTATAATATGTTTAGCTTAAATAATAATTTACATTATTAAATTTAAGAAAATTAAGAAATCTAAAATTACGATAATATTGATAAACAATTTTAAAATAATGATGTTAAAAATTAACAGATATCATTAAAACAACTAATATATATTAAAAACCTTGGAAACGGATAGTTTGGAAATGTATTTTTAGTCTAAAAAAATATGTAAAAAAAATTAATATCAATTTTTAAACTTTTAAATATTATAGATAAGAAAAAGAGTTTTATAGTTTGAAGTGTATATCTAAATAAAAGTTAGAAAAATTAAAATTTCAAAAAGAACTTTTAAAGTCTGAAAAAAACGTACTTTAATAAATTAACTTTTAATTTATCCCTTCTTTAATTTAAACATTTGAAGATGAGAATTAGATATATTTTCTTTTAGAATATATAAATGGAATTGATTTATTTGAATATCTTAATTAAGTTTCTACTTTTACTGAAAAATAAACATAATTTTATATAGCAATCATGATCTTATGCCTATAACATTTACACTAAAAAAATATCATTTATAGAGATTTAAAGCCAGAAAATTTAATTGTAAATGATTATGGATATCTTTATTTAATTGACATGGGTTCAGCCAAAATTTCGAATAAAGAAAGTAACAAAATTATTATAAAAATAATAGTTTAATTTACTTTAAACAAAATAGATTAATTTCGAACAAATACAATAATTGGTACACCTAATTATATGGCACCTGAAGTAATAAAGGGTAAATAATATACTTTCAGTGTTGATTTTTGGAGTTTAGGTGTTTGCTTATATGAATTTTTATGTGGATAATTACCTTTTGGTGAAGATGAAGATAGTCCTTATGAAATATTTAAAATAATACTAAGTAAATAGTTGAAATTTCCAAAGAGTTTAAAAAATGAAAATGCGAAAAACCTTATAAGTTAATTATTATAAAAGAATCCAGAAAAAAGAACAATTGGAGGATTTGAAAATATAATGTCCGATCCCTGGTTTTCGAAATTTCAATGGGATAATTTATTATAAAAGAAATTAAAACCACCATCTATTCCAAATATTAAGAAACTAAATTAAGATGATTTTTCTAATAAAATATCATTTATTGAATATATGAAATAAATTTGAGTCTTAAAATCTAGCTCAAATATAAATATTTGAAAATGTGTAAATAATGAAAAAAATTCAAAATAATTAAACTATAAATAAATATTATTTATATTATTATAATTTATCTATTAATGTTATTTGTCAAGATTATCATTATATTTTACTTTTATTTTGTTTATTATTATTATTATAATTAATAATTGTTTAATTATTTTTTTAACAAAACTCTTCATTTCTTAATAGCCTTTTCATTTATTAATATAAATTTTATATTAATAAAATATATTTACATTTTCTAAAGCAGTTAAATCGTTTCCAATTTATCTCAATCTTTATGCTGTATAAGCATATATTTTATTCTCTTGTATCTTTTTATCTAATATTTCTGTTAATATTATCTAAAATGCTTATTCAATCCCTGTATTATCTATATAATTCTTAAATAAATCAGCCTATATTAAATGAATATATAATATATAAATATAATAGTATAGCATAATTTATATATATATAATAAGAAAACCTAAATAAAATTATCTTAGTCTTATTTATTTTGCAACTCAAACTATTAACTTTATTTTGTTTCTTTTTAATAATTTTTGTCAAATTAAGCAAATATTTTATCAATTTTTTATTGACAATCTTCCTTGTTTTTTTTTTATTAATTATAGTTATTATAAATATTTTTTATTAACATTGTTATTGTTGTTTTAACTATTTAAAGTATTTTTTTTTTGCATTTTTTTTTTTTTTTTTATAAAATAAAATTATAAATATTAAAAAACTAATTTTTATTATTTTTATTTATCAATTAACGAGTCAATTTTAAATAAAAATGAGTTTCATATTATTATTAAAATTAATAAAAATTTAATTTTATAACTATTTTATTTATCACATCGAGTCTATAGTTAGTTACTATTTAAAAATACGATAATTTAAAAACATATTTAATATAATTAATTTATATATATATATATTAAGTTTTTATTAAAACTATTTTTATATAAAAACAAGCTAATAAAATAATAAGAATAAATTAAATAATATATATTACAAATAAAAATTATAAATTTATTTATATTCATTAGTTTTTTTTTAAATATTCTTAAGTATTTTTTAATTCATTAAATTTATCAATTCTAATTATTTTTTCTTTTTGCATAAAAAAATTAATAAATGTCAGAAATCAATGGAGAAGATGATGAAGAAGAGTAGGAAAATAAAGAATCTATAAGAAAATTAAAAAACCATTAAGATGGTTATTTAGTTTTTGATTTTCATGAATTTTAAAGTTTAATAGTATCTTAACATTAAAATGAAGAAAAAACATAAAATGAGATAAAATAAAGACACACATTTTTTGGATAAATATTAGGAAGTTAATAAAGTATATAAAATTATAACTTATAATTAGATGATAATAGAAAATATTCAATTTATAATTAACTTATGGATTAGCCAGAAGATGATAAAAATAATTAAAATATGCATATATAAGGCTTAGAATTATTAAATAAAAAAAACGATTAAACTAATTATGATGAATTTTATGAGTTTTTGAAAGATTTATAGTTTATGAAAATATCTAATTAAGTTAACTATAAATTAAATATAAATTTAATAGAATAATTTTAAAATATAATATTTATAAAATAATATTTTTTTTCTTTATAAAATCATATTGAATAAATTACATATTATGATTCTGATTTATGGTTTGATGAATTGAAAAATTCACTTAAGTTAATGTATATTCAATTTGAAAAAATCATTAATTCCATTGCTAATTAAAAAAATCCAGTTGCTTTAAGTGTTTGTTTTTTTAAGTGTATTGAATATATCAAATTCTTTGAAAATATTCTTAATATGAGAGAATCATATATTATGTATATAGATAATAAAAAAAATAAAACTTTAGCTAACTTTAAACTATAAAAAACAATTAGGAAATTTCTTTTTTGGAGAAAGGTTTTCCAGATTCCTTTCGAAAAAAAAAATAGTATTTAAAATAAAAATAATTAATAATGCTTATAACAAAATGGTTTTAAGGAAATCGATAATCAGACACAAGTTAAATAAATTATTAAATAAGATTATAAAAGTTTTATTAAATAAATTAATTCAGGACATGAAAGTATTAAACTTTTGAATGAATAAAAGGGAAATTAATCCAAAAATTTAAATACTTTGATTGCTTCTAGAAATAATAAAAAGTTCAAAAGAATAAACTTAATATAAAAATATATTAATTAAGATGTCATATTTAATTGAAATCGTATTTTTTTTAAAAAAAAATTTAATATTGCTTTTTTTTTTTTTTTGTTCGAAAGAATAATTTTATTTATAAATATACTAATATAAACTATAACATTTATGTATAAATTATTCTAATTATTAACTAGATAAATTATTCTCTTAATAAAATTAATTTTAATATTAATTGATATGTTAGCAAAGTAATACACTAATTTATTTTTATATTATACCCGAATAGAAATAAAAATGATAATAAATTATATAAAAAAAAATATGAGTTTATATTTTGCTATATTGAATTATTTTAGTTTTTTTTTTTTTTAAAACTAAAAAAAAAAAGAAAAAAAACAATATAAAATAATCAAATAAATAATATTATCAAAAAATAAAATAAAATAAAAAATCAATATAAACGATAAGGCAAATCCTTTAAATCTACAAATTCACGCTCAACTTTTTCTTTAGTGATATTCATTAATCGCATTATACCTCCAGACGATCCATCACGACTCATACTAAGTGAAATTGCTTATTTGATAAATTTTTTGGCTTCATCAAGGCTCATATTTTCTTTGAAATTTGAATCTACAAATCCATAAATATAACCACTACCACTTCCTCCAGTAGCACATTATTATTTAAAAATACTTCCGTTTGGATTAACATTATAAATTTAAGGTCCTAATAAGTCATCTACTCCTGCAACAATAACGGCTGCTGAAAGATTGTCTTTGTATTCATAAATCATATTTTAAAATAACTTAGCAGCTGTTTTTACTGCAGGCCTTCTGCCAGATTCTACTGTGTGAACGTCTATATAATAACGTACATAAGTACATAATGTTTAAGTATCAGCTGCACTTCCACTTCTTAAACAAAAAATACGATCGTGTACATAATCTAATTTATCAGCAACTCTATCTACTATGTATTAGCCAGAAGATGTACGTGAATCAGCTCCGATTAATACTCCACCATCATATACTACAGCCATAATTGTTGTTCCGGTAGTTATTTATTAATTGTTCATAAAATCTTAAGAATCAGGCATTGCTAATATGTCAGCTTGAGGTTGTTAGAACATTTTTTTTATATTTAATTTATTTTAAAAAAAAAAATTATTAAAAGATATAATATAATATTATATTATATTTTTTTATTTAAAATTTATTATTTGTTTATTAATATTATTATTTTTTTCAAGATCAGATAATATTTAATATATTTTTATTAATTTTAAATAAAAGCAATATTATTAATAAAAATATTAATATAATAAAACTATTAATATATTATTTTATTTTATAAATATTATTGTTAATAATTATATTCTAATATAAATGCTATTTTATTTTTTATGCTTTATTATTTAGTTATTTATCATTTTTTTTACTGAATAGGATTTATATTTATTATTTTAATTATATTTTGATGTTTAAATAAGTTTATAATATTTTTATTTTTTTATATAATGTTTTATTTTTGTGTTTAATTTTTTAAATCATATTAAGTTGTTTTTAATTTAATTTTAAAAATTATTGCTTAAATATAATTTATAATATAAATATTAAAAATATTTTTTCTATTTTTAGCTTATACTATTAAGCTATCTGTATTATATTTTAAATCAAAAAATTTATTTCTTTAGAATTTGTTTATAATTTATAAATATTTGACAATACTTTTTATTTATTATTCAATTAAAACTTTTAAAGTTTATATTATATGGTAAATTAAACAAAATAATATAATATAATTATTTTTGTATTTAAATTTGAATATTAGTAGAGAAAACATATGTATTTATTAAACTAACTAATAATTATAATTTAATATGATTAAATTAAAAGCATTTTTTCAAAGATGATAAATAAAATAAAATTTATAAAAAAACATTAAAAAAATATTTTGATAAAAATATAAATTAATATAAATTAAATTTTAACATAAATAAAATATAACAAATATATTATATAATTTATAAAAATTTTATAATTAAATAAATTTTATAAAAAAAAATATTTTTAAAAATTAAATTTATTAATCTATATTATGAGTTGTTGTTCAATATGTTTTTATGAATGGAATTAGTAGGAAATTATTCCAAGAGTTTTATTATGCGGTCATACATTTTGTGAATAATGTATAACAGATTAAATGAAAAAATAATCAAAATTTACATGTAAAATATGTTAATCAATATATTCATATAATCAAATAAAAATATCACCAGTTAATTATGCCTTATATGATTATTTTTAAGAAGTGAGTTAAAAATACTAAATTATAAACGAAACTTTAAAAAAAGAGTAATTATAAGCAAATGAATATAAAGATAAATTATAAAAATTTTAATCATAATAAAAATAAAAATAATAATAAGATATTTAATTATATTAAATGTAAGATTTTATTGTAAATCAACAATTATATGTTTAAGCAGAAGATGTATGTATGAATTAAGACTGTAATAATTTAAGAGCTTATAAAAATAATGAAAAATGTGTTGTATGTTAAGAATGTATGGATAAAGAAGAAACACGAAATTCTTAATAATAAAATATAATTATAATTTCTAATTAAAATGATAATTTTTCTAATAATTAATATAATACGCCGTTCAAATTTAATTAATAATTTCCTAATAATAATAGTTTTTTTGTAAGTAACTTTAATTCTGCTTCTACAAATATCTAAAGTATTAACAAACCTATTTATGATTAAAATAATTATTTAAATTAAAATAAGAACTTTTTATTCTAAACGCCTTAAGTACAATAAAATTTGATTAGTTCTTAAAAATTAGGACAATAATATTTCACATAATAGTATAAAAACTAGCTATGAAAATTAGAATATAAGACTTTTTTTCGAATTTTATTTTTATATTTTTTTAATTTAATTATAAAACGAATACTAACTATTATAATGAAAATTAACATAAATTTTTAATGTGTCAGCATTAATAATAAGTTTAATTTTATTTTTTATAAAAGTCAATTAATAAATAGCTAAAATTTATTTTTTCTTAAAATAATAAGTTATAAAATTAATTTAGAAAATCTTTAATTTATTATAAATAATTTTTTTTTTTTATTATTTAATCTGATAATAATATTATTATATTTTTATAATAATCTAAGACTTAATTTTCATTTAAAAATAAGTAAAAATGTGTATATAAAGGCAGAAATAAAAAATATGTATTTAAAACATCAAAGCTACTATAGTTATATAAATTAATTTATAAATTTAATTTATATTTTTCTTTATATGACTAAAATAAGCCCTTTATTTATTATTCTGTTTGGATATTTTTTTATTTAAACATTAAATTAATTTTTTTTTTAAATATTAGTAATTTGAACTTTTTATATTATTATAGTATTTAAAATGTTTAATATTTTTTACTTTACCTTTAAATATTAATTTTAAAATAATTATATAATAAACAAATTTATAATATTTATTTATTATTCTAATAATACTTTACAACAACAACAAAAACTTTATTGTATATATTTTAAAACTGAAATTAAAACTTTAATTATTATTTATTGATACTAAACCAAAGTAATAAATTTATAATATTTTTATATATAAAACATAAAATAAATATTTAAATATATATTCACAAATCAATATTTTATATTATTTCTTAATTACTTTAAACAATAGAATATACATTTTAATATCTTTAATGTGAAAATTTTCTCTTAACTGCATTAAGTTATTTTTCTTTATTCACATTAAAATTATTTTCAGCTTTCTTATTAATTTATACTATACATTTTATTGCATTTTTAAGTTAAAAAATATCATAATTAGTATTTCTTTATAAACAAGAATTCCATTTTTATTTTTTATTAGAAATAAAATTAACAACATATATAGCTCCACAAGCCATTTCAGAAGGTCTAAAACAGATTCCTTAATAGTCTACAAGAGATATTTCTAAAAAATAAAGTGCCATAAGGAATTATTTCTTATTAAATTCAGCAATTCTCGCATATCTTTCCAAAAACCTAAAAGATGAAGGTGTAGTTATATTAAACTATAAGGCTTGAAGAATATTTCCCTCATATTATAATAAGTCTTATTTTGAATATGCATTATCACATATAAATATGAAATCTTTTATTTAAGGGGCATATATTTCTTCATATTTACATGCTATTTACATTGCTCCTATTCCTAAAAGTTAAAATTTTGACTTTTCGATATCTTTTTATACTTCTAGGTACCTATCTATTATATTCACTGCCAAAAATAATGTTTCAGTTAATAAATTAAATTTTAAATGTACATCTACTAGCCAATCTATCAAAATTGACCTTATTTTGCTATTTAAATAATTTTAATAGCCCATCTCAAAGTATTATGTTTTACAAATATATTATTGCTATTTTTTTTTTGTTAATTATTTTTGTTATATTAAGTATATTTTTACATCTTTTTATGACATATATTATATTATTTCTTTTGCATATTTGGATACGTATTATGGCTTACTTATATGTTTTATATCTATTTCTTCCATTTCTATTGGTGCATACATTTATTTGGAAGCTATAGCTATACTAGTGTTAAATAAGTTGTGATTATATGCATAATCTTTTATTATTAAATTATTATTCCTTTATAGCTGATAATTATTCTATATTATTATTTTGTTTTAATTACTAGGTTACTAACTTTAAAAATCGTTATTATAAAATAACCGTTTGTTCTCAATTGTAAATTCATTAATTATATTTTCTACTTTTTCAAAACCTGTACTTGTACTTCTTTTTTTCTATTAAAATTTTAATAACATTTATATTTTTCATCTATTTTGTATTTATTTTATTAGTTTTTTATAAATAATTCTAATTATTTTTTAAAAAATATTTCTTTATTTTTTTGTTATTTACATTTATTTCAAATGGAGTTTTTTATTATTATTTTTTGTATTAATCTAGTTAATATTAGTATTATTAAAGATCTTTTGTAACATATTTATTTTCAATGCAACCATTATTTGTTTTTTCAATATATTATTTTTAATTATTTGCTTATTGATTTTCTTTATTATATGTAAAAGAATTTTAGATTTCTTTAATTTACATTATATATTTTATAAATATTAATTTTAATTGTTTTTATTTTTTTTATTTAATTGTAATACTTTTTATTTATTATTAAAATATATTTTTAATAAAAAATTTGAATGAATAAATTTGAATAACGTTCAAAATATTATTAATTAAAAATAAATGCTTATATAAAATTTAGAAATAAAAAATTATATTTATTATTTGAATATTTATAAAAAAAATGAAAAAATAGTTGGAATAACTCCTTTAAATAATATAAAAGAATACAAAATGTTATAAAATTTTAATTTTTTGTTAAATATTAAATAATATTTTTCGAGATAATAATAATAATAATCAAAACTGTTATGAATATAATCTAAATAAATAAATTTACTATTTTTTATATTTTTAAACTTATTAATTAATTTTAGATTGTGATAATAATAAATGATTTTATTTTAAATTCTTTTTAACAAATGTAATTTTTTTTATATATATTATTGTTCGAATGTTTTTTTTATATATATATTGTTGTTGGAACTGTTTTTTTTTAATATATTTTTACAAACTTAATTGAAAAAATGGATTTAGATCTTTTTTTTATTTTTGATTAAGTCTTAAAAAATAATATATATATAAAAAAAATAATTAACATTTTATTTGTTATATTGAAATTTTTAAAAAACAAAAATTTACAATTTTCTTTATTCTGTAATAATTATTTAATAATAAGATTTCATTTTTTAATTTTTTTTTTATTTATTTAGCAATCAGTTATTTGTTTTAAATTTTATATATTATCTCTTTTATATTATTTATTATTAAATTTTAGATTTCTTTTAACATTAACTTTTAATATTTTTATATTCGAAATCTTTCAATATATTTCAATACAATATATTATAAAAAATGTAAATGAATTTTCTATTGAGAATATTATTTTAATTCATCCGAAAACTAGTATTTTGATAATTTATAATATGGAATTTTATTTTTTAATAATATAAAAATAATATTTTATTTTTATTAATATTTTCCTTAAATTAATTCAAATAAATAATTTTTAGAGCGGAATTAAATTTATTTTTAAAATAGTTTTTTTTTTTTATAATATACAAAAGTAAAACATTAAAAAAATATGTGCATTTTCCTTAAATTTAAAAATTTATTTTTTATTTTTTTAAATTATTAAATAATTTTTATTTTTTTTAAATTTAAAGTAAATTACTAATACTATTATCTTAATTTTTTAAAAAATTATTAAATTTTAATGATTATTAAGTTTAACTGAAAAAAAAACAACAAAAAAAATAGTATTATTATATTAGTTTATTCGATAAAATAAAAAATCATAAAAATATATATTACTTATTTGGTTTTTGTTAAGTTAAATACTTCTTATTTTATATATTTTTGTTTAAGAATTCATTTTATTTTAAAATATAAAAGCGCGAAAAAATAGCGCAAATTTTATTAAAAATAAAAAATATATATAAAATATTTTTAATAAAATAATAAATACATAAAATAATAATATAAATATTATAAAAAAGAAAAAAAAAAACAAGAGAAAATAAAGATTCTTAAATAAAATAAAAAAAAAACTAAAGTAAAAAAAAAATTCTATATTTAAAAAAAATAATTAAAAAAACAATAAAAAGTGGAAGATCATCATATTTTATCAATCGAAGAACTTAATTAACTTTTAATAGAAAAAGGGGTAACTTCTGTATTGAATCGTAAAAACGAATAATAACCAATTGATCTTGTAAAAATCAAAGAAAGAATCGAAAGATTAGCATTTGGTTTAGATAGAAATTATGTAAACATGGATTTAATAATCTAAAAAGTCGTAAAAGGAATGTATTAAGGAGTTCATACGACAACTTTAGATGAATTATCAGCTGAAACATGTGCCTATATGAATATAATACATCCTCATTATTCTTTATTGGCTGCTCGTATTGCAGTATCTAATTTACATAAAGAAACAAAGGAAACTTTTGTTGAGACTATATAAGATTTATATAATTACAAAGATAATCAAAGTAATTTAAATATTTTTATTTTTTTTAAATATATAAAATTAAATAAATAGATAGAAAAGCTAGTCTTATAGCTGATGATGTATATTAAATAGTAATTGAAAATGCTGACTTAATCCAATAATAAATAAACTATGAAAGAGATTATACTTATGACTTTTTTGGTTTCAAGACTTTAGAAAGATCTTATCTTTTAAAAATTCACGGAAAAATTGTGGAAAGACCCTAAACTATGTTAATGAGAGTTTCCATAGGTATCCACAAAAGAGACTTATAAAGTGCATTCAGAACTTACAATTTAATGAGTGAAAAATGGTTCACTCATGCAACTCCTACTTTATTTAACGCAGGATCTCCAAACCCTTAGATGAGTAGTTGTTTCTTATTGACTATGTAGAGTGATTCAATTGAAGGCATATATGATACATTGAAATAATGTGCTTTAATATCTAAGAGTGCGGGAGGAATAGGTGTTTCAGTTCATAATATAAGATCTTAAGATAGTTATATTAGAGGAACTAATGGACATTCTAATGGAATTATTCCGATGTTAAAAGTGTTTAATGATACAGCCAGATATGTAGACTAAGGAGGTGGCAAAAGAAAAGGATCATTTGCTATATATTTGGAACCTTGGCATGCTGATGTTTTCGATTTTTTATAATTAAAAAAAAATCATGGAAAAGAAGAGCAAAGAGCAAGAGATCTTTTCTATGCGTTATGGATTCCTGATATTTTTATGAGAAGAGTTATTGCAGATGAACATTGGACTTTGATGTGCCCTAATGAATGTTTAGGTTTACCTGATGTTTGGGGAGAAGAATTTGAAAAACTCTACGAGAAATATGAAAGAGAAGGAAAAGGAAGAAAAAGAATTAAAGCCAGAGAACTTTGGCAAGATATTATTGATTCTTAAATAGAAACTGGAACTCCTTATATGTTATATAAAGATGCTTGTAATAGAAAAAGTAATTAATAAAATTTGGGGACTATTAGAAGTTCAAATTTGTGTACTGAAATTATTGAATATACTTCACCAGATGAAATTGCTGTATGTAATTTGGCTTCTATTTCTTTATAAAAATTTGTTGTTGAAGATAATGAAAATTCATATTTCGAATATAATAAATTGTACGAAATATCAAAAATAGTCACTTTTAACTTAAACAGAGTTATTGATGAAAATTACTATCCAGTTCCTTAGGCCAGATTATCCAATATGAAACATAGACCTATTGGAATAGGTGTTTAAGGACTTGCTGATGCCTTCATGAAGCTTAAAGTTTCTTTCGAAAGTGAAAAAGCCTTAGAAATCAATGAAAAAATCTTTGAAACTATTTATTATGGAGCTTGTGAAGCATCCATGGAATTGGCTATAAAAGATGGATGTTATGCCTCTTTTGTAGGCTCCCCTGCTTCTTAGGGTAAATTGTAGTTTGATTTATGGAATTATAAACCTCATAAATGTGGTTATGATTGGGATTCTTTAAAAAGTAAAATATAAAAATATGGTATGAGAAATTCTCTTTTAATAGCTCCTATGCCAACTGCTTCTACTTCTTAAATTTTAGGAAATTGTGAATCTTTTGAACCTTATACTTCTAATTTATATACAAGAAGAGTACTCGCGGGTGAATTTGTTTGTGTTAATCCTCATCTTGTTTAAGATTTAATTAAAATAAATCAATGGACTCCTAGTGTTAAGAATTAACTACTGGCTTATAATGGATCTGTTTAATAAATATAAGAAATTCCTGAAAGTTTGAAGGATATTTATAAAACTGTTTGGGAAGTTTCACAAAAGGCCATTATTAATTTAGCTTTGTCAAGGAGTCCATTTATTGATTAATCTTAATCTCTTAATATTCATATTTCAGAACCTAGTTATTCCAAAATGACTTCTATGCATTTTTATGCTTGGGAAAAAGGATTAAAAACAGGTATTTAATTTTTATTTTTTTATCTTATTTTAAAATTTATAAAGGTATGTATTATCTTAGAAGTAGACCTGCTGCTGATCCTATAAAATTCACTTTAGATGTCGAAAGTCTACTTAAAAATGCTGGAGATATATAAGTTTAAAAAAATAATAAATAAAAAGAATTAGATGAAAATAATCCTGAGAAATTTAGTGAAGATCCAATTAAAAAATTAAAAATTGATGAAAAAGAAAATATTTAACTTAATACTTAATAACCTGAAGATTAAGTTTGTCCTCTTAGAAAAAAAAAAAAAAATTCTAAAGGTAAATGGGAATATGATGATGAAGAATGTTTTGCCTGTGGATCTTGATATTAATTAATATATCTTATTTCATATAATTAATTATGGGGCTATTTTTATTTTAAAATATTTTATGTTTATGCGTTTGTTTTTATTTTGAGTATTTTAAAATAAAATATTATAATTATATTTATCAAAACAAATATTTATATATACTACTATTTTTATAAATAAATAAAATGAAAAAGAAAACTTAAATTAAATAAAAACAAAATATTTCAACAATAGATATATTTGGAAAAAAATGCTTTATCTTTCTTTTATCTTTAGGAGCATTAATAATTTCTTTCATTATATATTATATATAATTATAAAATAATGAATAAAAAAAATAAAAACCAAGAATCTATAGGAATAGTTATGAAGTAGTTAAAACATATTATAGAGATTCAAATTATTTCACGTAAGGGTTAATGTTTTTAGATAATAATAATTTATTGGAAAGTGTAGGCTTATATAATTAATCTTCTATTCATTATTTACATTTTGATAGTAATAGCAATCAATTGAATTAAATTTATAATGTTTATAATGTTTCAGAAAAATTAAATAAAACTTATTTTGCAGAAGGTTCTGTTCTTTATAATGATAAAATTTATCTTTTAACTTGGTTAGAAAGAAAAGTGTTAGTTTTTGATAAACTATTGTAAAAAAAAGAAGATAATAATATCGATTTACCTGAATAAATATAAGAAGGATGGGGTATTGCACTTTATTAAGATTATTTTATTATTAGTGATGGAACTGAATATATTTATTTTGTTGATCCTACAAACTTTAAATTCATTAAAAAGATTAAAGTTGTAGATAAACATAAAAAAGTTTATAAATATTTGAATGAGTATTTTTTTTTTTTAAATATAATTTTAACTTTTTTATTTTATTTTTTTTCCTTCATTTTTTTTAGACTTGAAATTTATAAAGGAAAATTATTGGCTAATCAATATTATACTAATAATATATTGGTTATTAATTTAGAAACTGGAGTTGTAGAAAAATTGTATAATTTAATAGAATTATCGTAAGAAATATAAAAAGATATGGATGATAAATACTATATACAAAATGGGTTTGTATTAAATGGAATCGCTTATAATAGTTAATTGGATATATTACTTGTAACAGGAAAAAAATGGCCAAAAGTATATTAAATAAGATTAATTTGATTAAATTAAATAATTATTATTTTTGTTATTTTTGCTTTTTTACACAATTTTAGTCATTTTTAAAAAATTATAATTTTTGTTAATAAACATAAAAAAAAATATTAATTTTTTATTTTTATTAATTGATTTATGTTTCATATTTTATATTTCTTAAAAATATACTTTATACTTGATATTAAGTAGGAAAAAATTTTAATTTATTATTAAAAAATAATATATATATATATATATATATATAAATTTTCTTTTGTATGAATATTTTATCCTTCTTATATTTGGTATAAAATTAATTTTATTTAATTTTATAATAATAAAAAATATTTTAAATATTATTTTTTCATAATATCTATAATTATTTAAATAATATATTTAATATATTTTTCTTAAAAATAATTTTTTTGGAATTTTTTTTTGTTTATAGAAAAAAGAAAAAAAATATAAAATTTTTATAATAAGATATCCTTTTAAAATAAGAATACTATTTATTTTATGAGTTTTAAATGATTATTAACAAAAAGTATATTAAAATATATTAATTTTATTATTTTTTATTCGTTTTTAAAAAATTAAAAAAAAGATATATTAAGTATAAATAAAATAAACATCATATTTAAAAATACGTATTAATATTTATTATATATAATTTTTAAGACATCACATTATTAATATGTGACAATTATATTAATTAATTAATTTTACATATTCTTCATATTCTTTTTAATTAATAAAACAAAAAAAATAAAGCAGAATTTTTATTATTAAAAAAAACCAAAAAAAAAAATAAATGTAAAAAGTTAAAATAAATATTAAACACTTTATTATCGATTAATAAATTGATAAAAGCATGTAAAAATCTTTATAATAATCTAGTGTATATTATGTTATCAAAAATCCAATTGAAAGATATAATCATTTCATAGAAATATATAATAATCAATTTAATTAAGTTAATGGCATAATTTTATCTAAATTACCTGATTTATAAGAAGATGAGAATATTTCTTTTTAAAAACTTGAAGAACTAGTCACTAAATTCTAATAAAATCAAAAAAACTAGCTTATAACAGATGCTATGAAAAAATGAAGTAAATAGATACATCTAATGAAGACTAAAAATAATAATACTACATATTTATACCATTTTAAACAAAATAAAAATAATAAAATTATAATTATAATAAAGATCATGATATTGATAATAATTATATGACTTTATATACATAAAATTGGTCTTAGAAAAATGACGAAGCTTATAATTAATTATAATCAATTTGCTAATATTATTATTAAAATATATAAATATAAAGTTAATGAAAGTTAAATAAAAAAAATTGATTTTAGCATATTTTAAATAGAAATTAATATCATTTTATTATATAAATTATATAATTACTAATACTTGTTATTTTTATATATTTTTTGATAATAAATAAATTTTTAACTTTTTAATAATTTACTACATAAATGTTTTTTTACATTTATTTTAAAAATAAAAAAAATATTTTATATATAAAATAATCTATTATTAATTTTAATAAAATAAAATTTATATAAAGAAATCCAAAATTTTTTTTAAGAAATTTACTTTATTTAATTTAAACTTTAATAATAAAAATATATTTAAAAATAAATTATAAAAATTTTATAAATCAAATTTAATTAAGAAGAAAAAAAAAAAACTAAATCATAATTTTTTAAAATTATATAGTTTATAAATTTTTAGATTTATTTTAGACATTATCATTTTATTTATGAATTTCTAATAATGATAGTTTTTTTTTTAAAAAAATATTACTAATAGTTTATAAAATATTAATTAAAATTTTTAATAATATATGAATTTTATTAAATTTCAATTTTATATATAAATTAAATATTTAATAATAAAAAGTACATTTAATAAAGAAAAAATTATTATAATTATTTTTAGCTTTTATATTTATTATATAATAATTTTAATACTATTAAAAAATAATTAATATTTATCCTTTAAAATAATATTGTATTAATTAATATTTATAAAAAAAAAAAAATGGCAGCTGTGGGATTTGAACCCACGCGGACTACGTCCAGACGATCTTAAGTCGCCCTCCTTAACCACTCGGACAAACTGCCTTTATAATGATATGTTTATAAAAAACAACTATGAAATTAATTTTATATTTATAAATATAAATATATATTAATTTTTTTTTTTTTCGCAGTATAATTTTTATTTTTGTTATAAATATATAATAATATTATTTTTTTTAATTTTATAATTATTTTAGTTATTTTAACAACTATAAATATAGTTTTTAAATTAATTAAAAATTTAATATTTTTATTTTGAATATTAATATAATTAATTCATTTTAAAAATTAAATTATAGGGACTGGGATATATATAATTATTATATATTTAAAAGTAAAACATTTTTTTTTAAATAATAAAATTGAAAAAAATATTATTATTTAATTATTCTTATAATAATATTTTTATTTCTTATTTACTAAATAACACATATAATAAATTATATAATTAAATCAATAATAAAATAATTAAAAATATAAAAAAAATGAATTAGCCTAATCTAAAATTTGTTTGCTTTAATTAAATAAGTCATAATATAATTTAAATAAAGAATGATTTCTTGAGTTTTATAGAAGAAATAAATTAAAATGAGAAAATAATTTGGACAGTACTAAAAGAACTAAACTAAATAATACCAAAATTTATAGAATTTTGTGTGTAAAAAATAATACCATAATAAATTTATGATTAATTAATTTAGTAAAAATGCAAAACTTAAAAATCATATGTAAATAATGTGCTGCATATAATAGAAGAAAATGGATTACTTAATTAATATTTATAGTTTTTAATAAATATAATAAATGATGAGTAATCTTATTTGAAAAACTAAAGAAAATGGAGAGCTTAAATAAAGAATAAAATGTTAGCTCTTTTATTATTAAACTATTAATTTTCAAAAGAAAAATAAAAAAGAATATTAAATATTATTGATTAATGGATTTAAATATTTCCTAAAAATGAAATTTGGTAAATTAAAGATTAAAATGTTGTAAAATAAAATCAAATATTCGAACTTGAATAATAATTTAATGATAATACTGTTAATTTATTTAGTGAGAAATGACATTTTGATTAATTTAAATCAAATAAAATATTTTTAACAATATAATATACTAATTATTTAAATATATATAAAAAATAATTATTATTATAATTAATATTTTTATGTTTTTCTTTTTATTTATTATTAAATATTATTATTTTTATATAAATTATAATATTATTTTACTTTTTTTTATTTATCTTTTTGTGGACAAATTAAAAAAATTTAATATTCACATAAATATATTAATATAATTAATATCAATAAAATAAAATTAATATTAATAAATATTTTATTAAATATATATATATATATATATATATATATATTAATTATTAATATATATAATATTATTTTATAATTTATTTTATTATTTTTATTAATTAACTCGTCCTTTTATTAATTTTTATTTTATTCCTTATTTTTAGTATTATATTTATTAAAAATAAATAATACTTTTATTAAATAAATTTATATACTTTAGACAATTTATAAATTAATAATTTTTATTTAAATTTTATATTAACTTTAAAAATACAAATTAAAAGTTTATCATTATAATTATTTCTTATAAATTATAAATTATAAATAAGTTAAAGATATTTTAATGAAAAAATTAGTAAAATATATATATATATAAATATAAATATATTAAAATATATATAAATTAATATATATATATATATATATATTATATATCTTATTATTAAACATTAATTTTAGATTTTCATATTTATATATATAATTTTTATAATTTATTCTATTTTTCAAATCAAATATTTAAAATTTTTTGGTTTTTAACTGGATATTTTGATGATGAATGAATTCTATTTTATTTTTATTAAATATAATTTACAGTTGATTTTTTATTTAATGTATCTTAATAAATACTATTTCTTTTAATTAAATTTATTTAACTATTTTTATTATTTATATAATCAGAATTAGATCTCTTTTTTAAATGACTATAGTCATCATTAACTTAATATATACTATTATTAAAATAATCACTATTTATATTAAATGAATTTTAATTTTTGACATTTTTGTTTTCAGTCACTATAGGACTTATTATATTATAATTAGCTTATAGAGATTAAAAAGTATTCACTCTTTGTTTTTATATTTCTGAAAGAAAATAAACTTGTTCTAACTTTAAATTGTTATCATTATTTTGAACTTATGTTTAACTTAATCTCCTTATTATTTTATTTATATTCTAATTCGGACTTTAGCCACTATGCATTTAATCTAAATAGTTTGTAGGTAATTAAGGCTTCCTTTATATTATTAATTTATTCATTAATTCTTATTTTGTAAATATTTAATTATCTTATATATTAAACATTTTATTTATTACTAGTTAATCAGACTTTATACTTTCATATTATTTAGATTTTTATTTTATTAATTGCTAGGTAAATATATAATTTTATTCAAACTACTCTAAATCTTTCTAATCTTTTAAAATATTTATATTATTATTATTATTGTCTATTTAATTATTATTATTTAATTATGTATATTAAGATATGTGTTAACTATTTTTAAATAATATTTATGATTTATTTTTAATTTTCTAATAATGTAATTACCTATTACTTTATTACTAATAGATAGAACAAAAACTTTTAGTTGTTTAATTTTTAAGAGGGTTTAAAGCTTTTTGCTTTACTTATTAAATTTATATTTTAAAATATATATATATTATATTTATATTATTATTATGTTTATTTTACTTTATGCCTAGGTTAGTTTATTATTATTGTTTGAAAACGCATTATCTTTACTCTCGAAAATATATTACTTAAATTAATTTAATTAACAGGTAATATTTTTAGTTTACTATTTCATAATTTAAACTTTATTTTTACATATTTACTTAATTTAATGATTAATTTATTAATGACTCATTATTTTATTAAAAAATTAATCTTTTTTAATCATTAATAGTTCTCCGTATAAAGAAATACATTTTACACTAAAACTTCTATTACAATTATCTAAAATATCTTCTTCACCAAACATTTAATCCTACCCTAATAAACCTAGCTTTTTAATTTTTTTTATTATTATTTAACTAATAAATAAATATAGTTTATTATAAAATTAAAGTAAAAAAATTATGTTCAAATCATTATTATTTTTTTTAACAAAAAAAAATATATAATATTTATTTCATATTTTTTTTAAAAAAAATTACATTTATAGATTTTCTTTAATTTCTTTAATGTAAATTTCTAATAAAATAAGAATTCGGAATTTACTATTCTTTATTTAGTTAATCTGTTTAACTATCTTTTACAGTAAATTATTTAAATAACTTAAAAAAAAAAAAAAAAAAACTTGTTTTTGTCAAAAAATAAAAATACCATAAATTCTCCTTATTTTATTATATATACTGCATCACTTTCTTATCCTAAGTAAAAAACAATTTAACTTTTTATAAATTTTAACTTAAAAGCATTCAAAAAAATATCTCTTACTAATTAAAAATTATGTTTTTCAAAATAAGGTAATTATCTATAATATTAAATATCTTTTAATAGCTATTACTCTTCTTTTTCTCTTAGTATTTCTTTGAAATTCTACTTAGATAAAACTGCTAAATAAGACTTTTCTAAAGTTCTTAAAGTTGCTAATCTTGGTGCGTTATATATTAAAGATAATTCGCCAAAACTATCTCCACTTTGAAGTACTCTTATACATTTAAAATTCAATTATTATTATTCTTATGATTATTCTTCTTGTAATTTATCTTCTTTTTCTTATTCTTATTCTTGTTCTTTTTCCTGTTCTTTTTATTATTCTGATGTCGAGTAATTTATTTATTAAAATACACCTACTAGGCCTTAAATTATAATATAAAATTTATCTCCTATTGATCCTTTTTTTATTTTATTGTATAAAAAGATTAAAATTTATGAATCAAAGTATTTTTTACCTTTTGCAAATATTTCTTAATCTTAATCAAATATTTCACATGTCATATTTAATAAACATTATTCATATATATCTTCCCATCCATTTTCTACATATTTTCTAAATATTTCAATATCTTTTGTCATATATAATAAACTTTATATTTAGATTTTTGTCCTTTATTTTTTATCAATATTAAAAAATTTTATTGTGCTCTATTTTTATTATCAATATAATTAATTTTTATATCCATATATAATGTTTTATTTTTTTACATCCAAATTCTAAACTATTTGCTTTATTACTTTAGGTCTTTAGAGCATTTATTATATTAAATTTTTATATTTAAAAATTTATATTAATATTAATTTATTAATAAATATGGATGGATAAAAAAAATACAATAATAAACATTTGATTTTATAATAATTAAGAATATAATATAAAATAATCTTTATTTTAAATTAAATTATTTTATTTATAATATTTTTATTTTCAAATTATAAAAAAACAGATTTTTTATTTACTTTTAATATTTTTATTTTTTAATAAAAAATAAAACTCAATAAAATTATACCTTAAAAAAAAATTATAATGTAATCTTAGAATCATAATAAATAATAAAAACAAAATAATTAATAATAAGAAGAAGAAGGAGAAATTAATAATTTTAATAATACTATTTAACAGTAAAACGAAACTGTGAACTATTTAATAAATATAGAAGATGTTATCAATAGTAAAAATGAAGATAAATTAATTTTAAATTCTCCAAAATCTTTATAAGCCTGTTATTTATTAAATATTCAGCCGAATATGATCTAAAAAAAAAAAAAAAAAGACATATACAAAATGTTATAATATAAAGTTAATATAAATGAAGATGCTATTAAATAACTATCTGAAAATTTCGAAAAAAGAAGATAGGATAAAATGCTTTAAATAAAATAAGTAAAATAAAATAATTAAATAAAATTCCTTATTTTTTAAAGTTAAGACAAAAAATAATTTAAAATAAGCTAACCAAAAAATAACATTACGATTTATTAAAAATATAAAATTTTGAAAACTAAATATAAGCTACTAAAAGTAATGTAAACTAAAATAGAATAGAATTAAAAAAAAATATTTTAACTAATTTTTTTTTTTTTTTATAAATTATAATTTATTATATTTTTTTGTTAATCCATAAATATTAATATAAAAAGTCTCCATAAAAAACTAAAAAAATAAATCAAAGCTATTATGAAAGTTAGAGCTAATTTAAATATGAGAAAAGTAGACATAATCATGTAATTAATTTCAGATCATTATTTATTTATTTATTTATTTATTTATTTATTTATTTATTTATTTATTTATTTATTTATTTTTTATTATAATAGTTTAAACAAATATAAGATATTATTAATTAAGAAGTTTAAAAGTAAAAATAGTAGTAATTTATTGATAAAAAATAATAAAAGCTTTAGAAAATATTTAATTAAAAATAAATGTTTCAAAAATAAAGAAAAAATTAAGTGAACATTTTTTGTTTATTTTATTATATTAATTTTTTATAATAAATAAATAGATATAATAAATTATGTAAATTAGATAATAAAAGATTGAATAATTAAATAATGAATAAATGAAAAAGTATTATTTGAGTTTATAAAAATTGCAATAAAAATCAGATAAAATAAATTATATAATTAAAAGGAATTAGGTTTTTATTCATAAAATAATTTAAGAATAATAATTAAAAAATGTTTTTTTAATAATAAATAAAAAATTTCTTTAAAATTTTTTAAAAAAAGAATTAAAAATAAATTTAAGTAACATAAAAAGTAAACTCTTAAGCTGAAAATTAAGATAATAAAAATGATTAGCAATAATTAGAAATATAGCAGAGTGTTTAATAAAGTGATTTAACGATTAAACATACTAAAGAATATAAGTTTATATATAATTTTTTTTTTTTAAATTATCATTTTTTTTTTATAAAGTAATGAAAGTTATATGCAGAGAAATAACTATTTTTAAAAATCTTAATAAATAGAAATAAAATAAAGAGAAAAAAGTTTATAAGTATTTAAAATATAATATATATATGTCATAGTATGTATTTCAATTATTAATTTAAGTATTTATTATAAAAAGAATAATAATTTTAAATAAGAAGATAAATAATAGAATAATTTTAGTAAAAATATGCATAAAATAAGTAAGAAAATTACGATTAAAAATAAAAAGAATACAAAGCGCAAATGTAAAATAAAATAAATATGCTTAACTTTTTTAATCAATTATTAGACTTTGAAATAAAAATATAAATGTGATTAATTTCAATAATAATAATAAAGATATATGTAAACATTATTTTCATAAACTAATAGAAATATGTTTAAGAGCTAATAAGAATTTACTAAAAAATCAAAAATAGAATAAATTTAAAAAAAAAAAAAATAGAATTTCTAAAATTATGAGAAACAATTGTTATATAATTATAAAAAGAAGAAGAACTACAAAAAATAAATTAAAATGTAAAAAAAATTAAAAAAAAAATAAAAAATCTAAAAAAATAGAAACTTAAATAAGCTAAAGAACAAACCAAAAAAAAAAATTAAGCATAAAATTTTGTTAAATTAATAAATTTATAAGAAAATTCGTAGAGAATATAAATTTTTTAAGAAAATAAAAATAGATAAATAATATAAAAATAAGATGAATCTGCATATAAACTATATCAATAAAAGTTAAAATTGCATTTTAAAAAGTAATATAATTTTATTAAAAATAGGTAAGATATTGACTAAGCTATTAAAAATAGATAATACTCTTATGTGAAAATGGAAACTGAAAAAGAGAATATAAAATATTAAATTGAAATTTAGTTATAAAAAGGCTATGGCATTAATAAAAATAAATTAATGTCAAAATATTAATCGTTATAAGGTTTATTATGATTAAATTAATTATAAAAATTAATATATATAAAAATATTATATATATATATATATATATAATATTATTTATATTTATAAATAAAATAGATATAAAAAGTTCATAAGACTATAGTTTTTAAATATGATTTGCTTATTTTTTAATATAAATTAAGATACTTTTTAATATATAAATAATCTTAATAAAATATAAATTAATAAGAATTATTTTTAATTATATAATTAAAGAAATTAATAAAAAAGTATATTATTTATATCTTATAAAATATTTATAAATTTATTAAATATAATATTTTATTTTTAATATAAATTAAGAATTTAAATATAATTCAAAATAAATTTTATAATATTTTTTTTTTATACCAGATAATAATTTTTTTATATTTTTTTTTAATATCATCATAATATATTAATAATATAAAATGTTATTTCCTTTTAAATTATGAGAAATTCATATATGTTACAAACGCAATACTTTTAGAATAAATATATTCATATATATATTTTTATTATAATTTGATAAAGATATGTAATTATAAAAATTATTTAAAAGTTAAGAAATAATTATTTAGGATATAATTTAAAATAGTAATAAAATATTGATATAGAAATACTATTGTGAGTAATTCTTGTTAATCATTTATGATGAAGGATTTTATTTTTATAATTCAAGCATTTAATTTATGGATTTAAATGTAATAATATCTCTAATTAATATTCTTGTTTGATATATACAAGATTATATGTATGGTGCTGTGATGGCAAACAATTTACTGATTTCGAATCAAATAATGGAATTTGAAGGTTTAGACTTAATTCATGTAATATTGATTTGAGTGAATGAAAAATGCATGTATTAAAGTTATGAAAGAGTTAACCCTTTTTGATCACCTATTAATAAAAAATACTTTTTTCTTTGATTATTTTTAATTAAGTATTTTTGTTTTTAATTTATTTTATAAATATATTGTATTAAATTTTTTTAATTATATTTAAATATCATATAAATATTGCTGTATTTGTTTTTTTATAAAATAATGTTAATAGATGATTATTAAATTTAAATTAAGTTCAAAATAGAAATATAGAATTATTCATATAATAATAAATATTAAGAATATTTAAATAAAATTACATAATAAAATATTATAATATATAAATTTATTATTAGAAAAAATAGTTAATTAATAAAAAAATTATTTATATAAAAATATACTAAAATATAAAATAATGGGTTCAATATTATCATGCTTTTCAAGTAATAAGTAATAGAATAAATCAAATTAAGAATAATTATCTGATATATAACATAAACAGATAATAACAAAAAAGCAAATCAAATGTCAGAAGAAGATAAGGCAATTATAGATTTGAAAAAAGTAAAAGACAATCTTTGGGAACGTTAAAAATAAGTATAATTAAATATAGATTAAACATAATAATAAGCAAAAGAATTTTTGAAATAAAAATAATAAGTACGAGCTAAATTTGCTCTTTAAAGAAAAAACTTTATGATAATTATCTAGATAATATTGCATAGCAAGATTTTATAATAAACAAAACTATAATTTAATTAAAGGAATGTTTTGACTAAAAAATTGCAGTTGATACACTTTAACAAGCTAATTAATTAATGAAAGATATAAATAAAGCAATAGATATTGAAGCTATGTAAGAAGTTAATGAAAATTTAAAAGAATTAGAAATAAATAACGAAAATTTTAATTAATTATATGAATAATATGTTGGTTAAGATGAAGATAAATAAATATCGAATGAAATAAATTAAATAGAATAAGAATTATTAAAATTCTAGCTAAATAATATACCTTAAGCTGAAGTAAAACAATAGGAAATTATATAATAATAATAATTATAATAATAATAATAATAATAATAATAATAATAATAATAATAATAATAATAATAATAGTAATAATAATAATAATTATAATAATAAAATAAATCAAAATTAAATTCAAACTAATAAAAATATTAAATAGAAGATATAGATGAATAACTAGCAATGTTAGCTTGATAATTCAATATTAAATTTTATAAATATTTTATAGATTTTTATTAATTTTTTTTTTTAAATTATTTAATTAATATACAAATAATTAATAAGATAAAGATAATAAAAGGAAAAATAAATATATATATATATAAATATATATATATATATATAAATATATATTTTATTTTTTTATATTTTTTATATATATATTTTTTAATTAAAAATATATTAATCTATTTTTTCATTTTTTTTAATTTCTTTTTATATATAATTTCATCTATTTTATTTTTTTAAATACTTTTTATAAATTTTTTTTTAATAGTTTTTTAAGCTTATTATAATTTTTATTTTATTTTTGTAATTTTTTAATTACATGCTTTTTTTTATTTCTATTTATTTAAGTCAATATTTGATTTAATATTTTTAGTACTACATATTCTATTATTTACTTTTGTTTTTTACTGCATTATTGTTTTTTTATAAATAAGTTTTCCTATAGATTTCTTAATAAATACCATATTCGGTTTCCTTTAAATTGCATAAACTAACTATTTATGATAATTATTATTTTTAAAAACAGACTTTTTATTTATCATAACTTTAGATTATCTACTTATTCATATTATAATGATTCAGTATTATTTTAGTATGGTAATTTTCTTTTTTCACTATATAATAAGCAAATTTTAATTATACTCAAATAAATTAATTTATTTAATATATCATTCTAGCCATTATAGAGTGTCAGCATTTTTTATTGTTATTGCTGTGAGTATCTTAATTTTTATCAACAATCAACCAAATTTATATATTTTTAACTTTCTTTGTTCTTTGGTTATCATATTAAAGTTTCAGCTGTTTGCTTTATTAGATTTAGTTTATCTAGCAGGTAAAGCAAATCCAGGTGTACCTTACATTGGTAGTCCATTATCTTAAGTGAGGTAAAATTAATGGAATTAATATTTCTAGATTGATTATTTAGAATGTTTTTTTAATTAAAAATAATTATTTATTTTAATTAGATTAAAGTTTAATATTAATTATTTAATTTTGTTTATTTATGATTTTTATATAATTTATTAATTATTTTTTAAAGAACTTATTTTATTTTTTTCTTGTTATATTTTTTTAAAATTTAATAGTATCATTATTTATTTAATTTATAAAAAAAAAAAATTAAGGAGAATAAATATCATTTTTTTCCTGGCTTTTTGGTATTTTTATCATCAACAGGCTTATTTTTAGCATCATAATTAGCTTGAAGTCCTGTAACTACTTGATTAAATTTCTTATTAAAAATATATATAATAAATTAATATATAAAAAAATAACTTTAAATTCTTTAAAGTCTTCTTTAGAAGTAAAAGGAGCATTTGCTAGGTATCCTAAAAATTCATTAATTTTAAGTTAATCAGAACTTAGCTATTAAAAAAAAAAAAATAACAAAAATTAAAATAAAATAAAAATATTTAAATACTCTTAAAATTCTTCTTTCAGTAAGTACTTTATCAATTGCCATTTTAAACTTAATAATAAGAATTACAAAAATAAACTTAAATATAAAAAAAAAATACTGATCCAGCAGGCCATCCTTCTGATATATGAGCAACAATATTAAGAGGGAAATTATCAGGAACTTTAATCCCTTTTTATTGAAGGAAATGTTTAAATAATAATTTTCTAGTTCCATAATTAGGGAAAGGGAAATAGATTTTTTTATCAAAGAAATTCTTCACATCTTTAGGCGAGCATTCCCAAGGCTTATTACAACAACCAATAAATACACATCTATCAGTAGGTTCGAAGAATTTTCCTTTTTTAAAATCTTGAATAGGTTTTTTCATTTTTGAAAATAAAGGATTAACAACAACTCCTTTTTTTTTTTTTCCTTAAGAAAAAATATAATCTAATTCATCACATATTATTATTGCTGGTTAGAACTCTTTGGCTACTTTAAAGGCACTATTTATTAAACCATCTATTGCTTTTTTATCTGTAAATTAGCCATCTATTGTTGATGGAGATATATCAATTATTAATGCATTACATTCGTGTGCAAGTGCTCTTATTGCTAATGTTTTACCAGATCCGGAAGGTCCAAAGAAACAAAAGTAATTCTATTTATCTAATTTCTCTTTAGCATAATTTGAACCTAGAGGAATTGCGATATTTTCAACTATAACCTTATTATTATTATTTTCTATTTTTATTTTATTTTTAATTAATTTACTTATCGAACTTAAGCTATTGATGGATCAGGCATTTTATTACCAGGCTCTTCCATTTTTGCTTTTTTTATTTTAGCATCAGCAATTTGCTCTGTTTATTTAAACGTTTCATGAGCTTATATTTCTTGTAGTTTTCCTAAAACATTCTATTCACCAATCAGATCCATAATTGAAGCTGGAAGAAGTTTTTTAACGACACCTTTATCTACTAACTATAAAAAAATAAATATAAATATATAATGCTTATATTATTTTTACTCCTGCAAGAATATCTTTTGGGTCTCTTCCCCTATTTACAGCATCTCCAGGGAATTTTTTTTTTTTTCCTTTAGGTTTTTTAGGTTTTTTGGGTTTCTTTGGTTTTTTTTTCTTAATATCATATCTAATTCTAATATTATCGAGTTCAATAGCAATCATTTAATCGACATAAGTTTATATTTAATCTTCTACAAAAGGTTTTATCTGTTCTTTTGCTAATTCAGTTTCATGCTTTTGCTCGAAATTTTGTGTTTCGTCCCTTTTTGACCAATCCTATGTCTACTTTAAAATTTATTCTTGAATTTTCAAAACTTATTCAGAAGGTCCTGTAGGCTTATTTGAGTCTAAAAACTCTTCTAATTCAGATGGTTTTCCTTTTTTTTTTTCATCTTTTTTGCCTCCTTATTTCTTTTTGGCTTCTTCTTCTGCTTTTTATTAAGCCAAAGCCTACTATTCAGGATCTAATACATTAAACCTTTCATAAAAATCGGTAAGGTCGACTGGCGCATCTTAAAATTCTCGATCTTCTAGATATTTCATAATCCATTCTCGTCTTTCTTGAAGCATTTTTTCTTTAATATCAGGGCCTTCATTATCTTTTACAATTTGCTTAAGATTTTCGAGTTCTTATTAAAAATCTTAGTAATGTTCTTCTTATAAAAATTTCAATTTTTGCCTTTGGTTTTGTGCCATTTTATATTAGGATTCTGGGAGATTTATATCTTCGGAGTATTTTTTCATTCCAAGAAAAATCTACTCTTATTCTCTCATTTCTTCTATTTCTTTTCGGGCTTTGTATCCTCGCCAGTATTTTTTTATTATTAAAGACATTATATCTTGTTCTTATTCTAAAGTCATTTCTTGCCCTTAGGCTAGTTTTATTTTTTTTTCTTGGTTTCTTATTTCTTCTTTTTTTAAGGCTTTTGCTAAAAGGGCTCTTTCGATTCCTTAACGGCCTCTTTCGTATTTTTATATTATTTTTATTGCCGTGTCTATATCAGCCTGGAGTTGACTTGTGTCTTCATATACTTCTTCTTAAGGCTCTTTTGTTTCCTTAAAATCTAGCAAAAGTTAGTCTACAAGTTAGTTTCTTTCGTCGAGTTTTTTCTTGTCTTCTTCACGGAAATAACGAGGAATTGGAATGTCTAAACAATCAGGAGTTAATTTTAAATCCATTACTAATTCATCCAAATTGGGGAATTCAGAACGGATTGTGGCATCATATTGTGTATTGTATTTTATTACTTGCTTTTTTTTTTATTTATTTTGTTTTTAATATTTATTTTTTTACTTGCTTGGTTTCGCACATACGAACAATTACTGTTTCTAACATTTATTTTAATAATACTCGCTTTTATGGATGTACTAGTTGATCGTAACAATCTTCCAATTTTTTATATATTTCAATGTATTTTATATATAATGTTGACCAAAAATGAAGCCATTATTAGTTGTCTCTTTTATATTTTATCTATTTTATTTTTAGTTTTTTTATTTAATTTTTTTTTTAGTACGCCAAGGGTTTGCTCGTTTTATTCAAGCGGTAAATTTTCTAATGTTATTTACTCCATTAAATCATTTATGGCTTCTTGCCATTTAATATTATAGAATTGGTTTGACATATTTTTATGTATTTATAATATATATTATATATTAAAATTATTAACAGTTTTATAAAAAATATATTTTGCTTTACATAAAATCAAATAAATTAATATTTTTATTTTATTTAGAAATAAAAACTTTTTTATTTATTAATTTCTTGTTAAATGTTTTTTATTTTTATTTGTATTTTTGTTTAAAACATAATGAACTTTAAAAAAAGGCAAAATTATTTATATATTCATGTTTTTTTTTTAACTGAGCTTAAAAAAAAATAAAGGAAAAAATAAAAAAACATAAAATAAAATAATAAATTATTTTTATTAAATATAGAATAAAAAGAATTATATAATGATTTATGCATATACATATACTTATATTAATGTTAGATTTTGCTTATAATTCATTTTAATAATAAATTATTTAAAAATTTAATAAAAAAGTAAATATTTTTAAAATATCTTTTAAAATGTAAAACTTTTACTAATTTTTATAAATTTCTTCGCACTTTTTTAATTTTTATTTTATTATATTCATATTTAAATAAAATTTAAAATAAACTTATTTAATTATTTTTTTAAGAAAAATATAAAATATTATTTTAATGAAATTTTTTATACCCTATATCCTTATTAAAATTAATTTAAATTAAAAATGCTAAAGACTTGTTGTTTTATTTGTATTAAATTAAATTTTAATAATCCTAATTTTTATTTCTTCATTTATTTCAGAATTTTTTAGGTTCTAAAATATTGTAAATTTTTCTTTAAGGTATTTGTTAATTTTAATCTATTTATATTTAATCTTTAGTATTAAAAATATTTTAATTATTATTTATGTTATTATCATTTAAATTTTTTTCACTACTAAATTATTAATACTAAATATTGTTTTAGGTTTATTATATTTATTATAATTTCATTTATAAAAAGTTTTCTATTTTCGACAATTCTATATCTTTTAAATTATTATTTTCTTTAATGCAAAATTAAACTAGTTCATTTATTAAATCTGCTTATCCTTTGCTATATGCTTCTTTATATTATTAATTTGCATTTATAAAAAATTATGTTAAGTTTGTAGAAGCTTACGTAAAGCTTTATTTTAGAACTTCTTGCTGATTCATTTAAAGATAAAATTAAAATATATTGAATTTTATATTTAATTAAATTTACTTTTATATTTATATATAATTTAATCAAATCTTTAAAAATATAAAAATTTATTTTATTTATATTTTGCTTTATAATATAAAAATTTAGTATTTTTTTTAATTATAAATTTAAAATAATTTTATTTACATATATAAGTTATAATTTCATAAAAAACAAAAAAAAGTGAATTTGAATAAATAAATTTTATAGAAAAAGATATTTTGAAATTTATAAATTAATATTAATATTATAATTCATTTAGAAAAGTTTTAAATTATATTATTTGTAAAAAATAAAATATTTGTAGTATATTTAATTTAATATAAATTAAAAAGCAATTTTTTTATATATATACATTCTAAACAGAAAGTATATAATTATTTATATTAAAATCTTTCTAAATATTAAATATTAAAAAATATAAAAGATAAATTTTAAATTTATATATGATTTATATTTATAAATAGCAAATTATTAAATAAATATTTAATTTTATAATGTAATAAAAATAAATATAATTACTAAACAAATTAATTTTCCCTCTATTTTTTATAAATTAAAAATTAATTTTTCTAATAATTTGATATACATTTATATTTTTTACAAAAATAAAAATAATATTTTTATTAAAGATTAAAGATACTCCAATCATATTTTAAAAAATTTAAGATACAGATAGTTATTTAAAATAAAGAAATTATAAAATATTACTATTTTTTCCATATAAATAAATAGCTAATTTAATATAATTGTAATTTTTAAAAAAAAAAAAATTAAAAAAAAAAAAAAAAAAAAAATGGCACCAAATAAAGCTCCTGCTTAAACTGAAAAAAAAGTTAAATAATAATCTAATAAAAAAGAATCAAAAAGACACAAAAGAAGAGTTGAAACTTTTGCTATTTATATCTTCAAAGTATTAAAATAAGTACACCCTGATGTTGGTATCTCAAAAAAAGCAATGAATATTATGAACTCTTTCATTAATGATTCCTTTGAAAGAATAGCCCTCGAAGCATCCAAATTAGTTAGATTTAACAAAAGAAGAACTTTATCTTCCCGTGAAGTTTAAACTGCTGTAAAACTTTTATTACCCGGTGAACTTGCCAGACACGCTATTTCTGAAGGAACTAAGGCAGTTACTAAATTCTCTTCTTCTTGAGATATTATTTTTTGAAAAGTTTGAAAATATTTTTTTTTTTTTATAAAAAAATAATATTTATTTGATTATTGGCTATCATATTATTTATTTTTATGTGTTGTTTTTAGTAAAATATATTTTTTTTTTATTTATAAAAATATATATAATGATGAAATATTTAAAAATATTTTGAAATAAATATTAAATTAAATATATATATATATATAGTTTTTTAAAAGCTTTTATTAATGGAAATCTTTTTATTATTATAATTATTTATTTATACCATATATGTTTTTTTTTTAATTAATTTAATTTTAAATATTTCACCTAAGCTATATATTTTTATTTATTAAGAAATATATTCTTTTATAATGTTTTATTTTTAAAATATTCTTAAAATATTAATTTATATATATTTATTTAATTTTTTTTAATTTAAATAAAAATATAAAATTAAAATTATTATTTTATTCTTTTTTATATTATTATTTAATATATAATTTATTTCTGCATGATTTCTATTGAATTTTTTAAAAAATAGATAATATATAAAATTTAATCAAGTTTTTTTTTTTTTGTAATATATTATATTAAATTTAAAATTAATTAATAAAGAATTTAATAATAAATTAAAATATAACATATTCTTTTGATATAATATATAATATAATATGATATAATTTATAAAAATAATTTTATAAAAAATTAAAAAAAAAATATATATATAATATAATTTATATATTGATATATATATTTTTAATAATTAAAAAAAATGGAATTTTAAATAGTCAAAGGTGGTTAAGATTATAATTGTTATTGTTGCTCATTATTATTCGATAGTGGTGAAAATTATAAACTCCATTATAAATCAGATTTTCATCGTTATAATTTAAAAAGAAAAATGATTGATTTAAGCCCTGTTACATTTGAAGAGTTTTAAAGATGTAAATTTATTTTAATTTTTAATTTATTTATAAAATATTTTTTATAAAAAGAATTTTTAAATTCTAGTGTTAAATCTTAAACCACTTCTTAAACAAATTGTCTAAAGTGTGTAGCTTGCAAGTAAAAATACTATTTTATAAAAATGCTTAAATTATATAATAAAAAGAAAAGACTTTTCTTCTAATCAAACATATAAGTAGCATATATAGAGTAAAAAACATGCGGAAAAAATGAAAAAATATTAATTGGATGAAAAATAAGTAAAATTTGACTTTATAGTCAATGAGAATAAACGAACTACATAGAATGATGTATCAATATGTTTGTTTTGTGATAAAATAAATGATAATATACAATAGTAAGAAATATATAAATATATATATATATATATATATATATATATATATTATATATTTATATATATATATATATTTACTTTTATTTATTTTTAAATAAAAAAGAAATCTAAAACACATGGAAATAAATCATGGATTTTTTATTTGTGAAGAAAAATATATTAAAGATTTAGAAGGATTAATACTTTTTTTGGCTAAATAAATAAATGAATAACTTGTCTGTATTTTCTGCGAATATCATGAAAGTAGACCTTTTCCAGATGCTGAAAGTGTAAAGAAACATATGATTGACAAAGGACATTGTTTTATGAATAATGAATTGTTCTTTTAACTTTATTGCGATTTTTATGATTTTACGTCTGCTATAAAAGGTATTATAGAATAGAATAAACAAGAACTCTATTTAAAATATAAGCAATCATAAATTGCATAAGGTGTAGTATTGAATGAATTAGGTGAGGCTGAATTGCCAAATGGAAAAATTATTGGACATAGGTCTTTGGCTGTATAATATAATTAATATTATAGACCAATGGCTTCTTAAGAATCAAAAATTAAAGCTTTGGTAGGAGAGGATTAATATAAATAAAATTAAGAATAAATAATTAAATATGAAAAAGAATTGGTAAATTTTTATTTTTAATTATTTAATATTTTTGTTATCTAGATTATAGAAAAATAAAAAGATTTAAAAGAAAGTAAAAACTACTATTTTTAAGATTATAAACATATAAATAATTTGAGATATAATAACTTAAAGTATTTTTTTAAAAAAATATTATTTAAGGTTTTTATAAATATATTTAATATATAGATTGGGATTAGAAACAAATAAAGTTCAAAATAGTCACGTATATTAAGGCAAATTATGATATGTATACTAAGAATTATATATGATATACGATATACTTTTTATTTTACATTTTTTTTTTTTTTTTTGAAAAAAAAAAAAAAAATTATATTTAATTAAAACTACAATTATTTACTTTTTTATTTTTGTAAAAATAAATACTTATAAATTTAAAATATTTTCAGTTTAAATTTAAAAAATTTAGTATTTTACTTTTATAATTTTTTGTTTGTTTAATAAAAGTAATTTATGTAAAAAATATGATTGTTATATATATTTATTTTTCAATATATTTTATAAATGAATATATTAATAAATTAATATTTAATAGTTTAAAAGAAAAAAAGCAATATTTTATTTATTTTAAATAATTAAAATAATATTATTTTAATTTGTTAGTTAAAAATTTATATTAAAAAAATAAAAAACATTTATGAAAATGTTTATTTTTTAAAATAATAATTTTTTTATATATAAAAATTTATTATCTAAAATTTATTGGATTTTATTATAATTATATATATATATATAAATATATTTAAATTTTAAAATAAAAAAAAAATACTAAAAATACTTAAGAATATATAATACAATATTTTTATATTTAAAAAAGCAAAATTAATATAAAAAATTAAGAAAAAAAATAAAATAAAAAAATAATATTAATAATAATAATTATTAAAAATAAATAAATAAAAAATGAGCAATTTAGAATAATAAACTAACTAAATAAAACATCCGAAACCCCAATAACATGCACAAGTTAATATCTATTAAATACCAGTAACAAGTAGTGCTCCACTTGAAAAGCAAAAAAAATAGATGAAATATACTAAGAATATATTTAATATAGATAAAATTCCATCCGAAGAATAAAAATAACCTGAACAAGAATAATATTCCAAAATTATACATAAAATTAGTGAGGAAATTCATTAAGAAAAATAAAAAACCTCATAAGAGTTAAAAACAAATATTTAAATAAACAATAATATAAAATAACATAATAAATAATAAGAAAATACTAATAATTATTAATAATAGTAAATATTTTAATAATAATAAATTTACTAACCAAATTTCTAATAATAACCTCATCCATATATACTCTAATAATCTTTTATTCCAAATTTAACTACTAATTTTATTAACACTCAAGCAAATTCTTATCCGACTCCCTTTTATGGGTAAAACATAATTCCTTAAATTCCTTAAATTACTTAAATTCCTTAAATTCCTTAATTTACGCCTTTATAAACTATACCTTTATAATAACCAGTAGGGTATACCATTCCTTTATTAAATTAGGTTTATTTTAATAATCAACCTCCGATAGGATTTAATACGTTTCCAAATAGTTAAATACCTTTATAAAATCCAATTGATTTTAATTAATAATAGTTTCAATAATAATAGATGCCAAATAAATTTGTATAATAAAATTAAGGCAATATATTTGGAAATTAACCAACTTTTTATTAGTATCTAAATCCTTAGTAATAATAATAATAGTAATAATAGTAATAATAGTAATAATAGTAATAATAGTAATAATAGTAATAATAGTAATAATAGTAATAATAGTAATAATAATAATAATAATAGTAGTTATAATATTAATAATAGTAATAATAATAGTAATAATAATAGTAATAATTAAATTATGGCGTTTAGGCTTAGAAAAATAAAAATGAAATTGATAAAATAAAAAAAAAAAAATTATAAAATAAAAGTTAACCTTTCAATCTGAAAGGAATTAATTATAATTAGTAATAGATAAATGAAAAAGTATTTTTTTTATTTGATTTATTCAAATATATATTAATTTTGTTAAATTTATAGTTAGATTCATAAAAGCAATAAGAAGAAAAAAAAATATAAGAAAATGAAGAACTAAGAAAAAAAGAATTAGAAGAACGTTAAAGAAAAGAATTAGAAGAACGTAAAATAAAAGAAGACGAAGAACAATAAAAAAAGCAATAAGAATAAAAAATAAAAGAAGAGGAATAACTTAAAATAAAATAAGAGGAAGAACGTTAAAGAAAAGAAGATGAAGAACGTAAAAAAAGGAAGAGAATGAGCTCAAAAAAAAAGAAGAAGAGCGTATAAGAAAAGAATAGGAAGACAGAAAAAGAAGAGAAGAAGAAGAAGAAAGTAAAAAAAAGAAGAAGAAAAAAATTATAAAAATTTTTAGAAGAATAAAGGCGTCCAACATTATAAAAAATTTAATATTTTTATTAGTAAAATTTTTTTTTATTTAAAAAAAAAAAATATTATAAAAATTAAAAGAATAAAAAATATGATGATTCTATATTAGGAGAATATATTCAAATAATATAATTTTAAGAAAGATAAATTATGGAAGTAAAAGTGGAAGCAAGAATACATAAAGGAAATTTTTAATAAAACTAATAAAAAATAAGAGCTGATTAAAATTAATTTAGTTAAAAGTATAACTAAGATGGTATGTCATAATAATAATAATAGTAATAATAATAATAACAATAATAAACTTTTATTTAAAGATAAGAAACTGATATTGAAGAAGTTCAAAAAAAAAAAGAACTGGAAGAATCAGCAAAAAATAATTGGCTTTAATAAATGACTCAAAATGAAGATGATGAGAAAAAAAAAGAAAAGGAAATAAAAAAATTAGTTAATTTATTAACATTTGATAATTTTGAATCTTTAAAAATATAGTTTTATAATATTGCATGTGAATCTAATTAATCTTGTACCAAATTAATTCTTAGTTTAATGGAAAAGGCTTGTACAGAAATGAAATATACTAATTTGTATGGATAATTATGTTCTTTTTTAAATTAATAGTTAAAAGTTAGTAAATAAGAAAATAATTAGAAATAATAAGTAAGATTTAAAGATTTTCTATTAGAATAAATTTAAAATAAATTTGAAAACATCGATTAAATTTATTAAATAAGTATATTTTTTGTTTAATTTAATTTAATTTTTTGTAAAAGAAAAAGATACATCAGAAATTACTCAAGAAAAAAAAACTGAAATTTAATAATAAAGAAAAAAAAGAATTATTTTACGTATTTTTTTTGTATTAATTTGCTTTTTTTATATATATTTTATTTTATTTTATTTAAAAAAAAAAAAAAAACCTAAAAAAAAAAACAAAAAAAAAGTTGTTAAATTTATTGGAGAACTCTTTAATTAAGGTGTTATTAATAATAAAGTCCTTTGTATAGTAAATTTCGAAATGTTAAATAGATATTTCAAAATAAATAATGGAATCGAAAAACTGGATGAATTGGACGATAAATATATAAGCAAAGATGACTGCTTATAAGGAGTAGTAGAATTATTTGAAAATAGTAATAAAAAAAAATCAAATTTAAATAAAAAAAAACTATAATTTAATATAATAAAGCTGGCCCAAAATTAGAACAAAAAAAGCAGATGTAAAATCCTAACCAATGGTAGTTGATTAAATATTAAAATAAATAACAGAAAAACAAACCGTAACAGAAGAAACAATGAACTAATTCTAAGTTGATGCTATTTAAGTACCTTTTGAATCAATGATGAAAATGTAAAAAATAAAAAAAATCATTTTTTTAACAAAAAAATTAATAAGTTTAAAATGCCTTATGGAAAAAGGAAATTTATCGCATAGAATGAAAGCTTTAATATAAAACCTTCTCGAAAGATAAGAAAAATAATGGTAAGAAAGGCTTTAAGATAAAGAAAAGCCAAAAACTCTCGAATAAATCAAAAGAGAGCATGAAGAAGATTTATTATTTAGGGCATAATAAGTAGAATAATATTTATAAACTTAATAAAAACCTCAAAAATATACTGAAAGATATGAAAAAAAGCCTACTATCTTTTCATAAAAAACACAAGATAGATATAGAACGGATTCTTATTAATAATAATAATTTTAATATACAGAATAATAATTTTATGGTGAAAATAAAATAAAGAGCACAGATGAGGCATATTCAAAACTTTATGGAAAAAAATAAAAAAATAAAGACTTTTAAAATTAAATAAGTAGTATATATGCAAAAATAATAAATGAATAAGAAAAAGCAATATAAGAAATAAAAGATTTAGTAAAAATAGATATAAATTAAATTCTTTTAAATTTATTAAATTAATGTTATGTGGAAAAAATGGAAATTAATAAATAAAGAATTGAGTTTATTAAATTAGTTATTAATTAAGGTGTATTTTCCTTTTAAAATTTAATAAAAAGTTATAATGCGCTTTTTTAACTTGTGTTTAATTCAGCTTGCGATTTCCCTCATATTCATTATTGTTTGGCTTTTGTTTATTGCTCGTTTTATATTGAAAATTAGGAGGACTTAAAAATTGATTTGTTGAGAATTTAATTAGGGGAGGATGAAGATGATAATGAAGAAATCATATATTTTTTTAAAGAAATTATGAGAGCATTTTGGAAATTTTGTAAAGAAAGGGTTTGCTTTTTTTTATATTTTTATTATATATTATTTTTTAAATTTAGAATAAAGATATTAAAAATGATATACATAGTGCATTGGTTAAAAATAAAATAAATGAAAATGATATATAAAGTTTTATGAAAGAATTTGAATGATGTTTTTTTTAATAATTGTTTTATTTTTTTGGATTATAAAAATTTTTAAATATAAAATTAAAAAAAAGGAGAGAAAATAAAATTATATTATTTAAAATTTTGACTTTTTCTTTTTCTCAAGTTTTTTTTATTTTTTGTAAATTTGTTTAGAAAATTTTATTATATTAAAAATCAATATAAAAAAATAAACTATAAATATATAAATAAATATAAATATGTAAATAAATATATAAAAAAAAATATACTTTTATAAAAATATAAAAAAAAATTTAGATATTTCATAAAAAAAATGTATTGAATAATTAATAAATTATAATAAAAGAAATAGAAATGAAATTTATCTAAATAAAATTAAAATTTATTTAATTTAAAAATTATGATATTTGTAAATATAAAGATAAAATAAAAAAACACAAAAGAAATTTAAAATAAAATTATTAAAAAAATATTATAATATAATATATATATATATATATATAATATATATATATTTATATATTTATTATTATTATTACTTTTATTTTTTTTTTTATTTTTATTTTTATTTTTATTTTTATTTACGTACTATTCTTTTTATATAATTATTTTAATAATTGTTCATTTTTATTTTTAAATATTTATTTTTATATTCAATAAAATAATAATTTATATTTTTATATTAATAATAATTTTAACTAAGTTTTAATTATATATTATATATATTTTTTTAGTTGTATATAACTATTTTAATATTTTTTAATAAATAATATTTATTAATGTTATCGTTATTTATTTCTTCTTAATTTAAAATAAAATAAAAATGCTAAATAATAATGTAATTTTTTTTATATAATTATAAACACAATTATGTATTCTATACAAAATAAAATAAATAAGAATGAAGAATAATTAGATTTGTAAAACTAACCGAATTTTTATGTTCATCATAAATAATTAAAAGTAATAATTTATTTAAAAAATAAAATAATTATTTAATAGCTTGCCTAAACAAGTTTTTTTATATTTTCTGATAAAAACAAATTTCGTTATTTTTGTGTTTGGTTAAACGAATGGAAGTAATTTAACTTATAAACAAAATATTATCATAAATAAAATAAAATAGATATTTTGATAATTTTATAATAATAACTATATTATTAAATACAATTACTTTAATGTTTACAGACTATAGATATCGTTTAGGCGATGAAAAGCAATCGGAATGGCGCTAAAGTTTTTAATATTACACTGAACTAATATTTTTAATCATATTTACTCTAGAATTTTTAATAAAAACAATATCAATGTCATTTATATTATCACCAAATGCATATTTAAGAGATGTATGGAATATATTGGATTTTATTGTAGTTTTAAGTGGAATTGTGAGCTTTATTCCTGGGACTTTTAATGTAAGTGCGATTCGAACAATTAGAATTTTAAGACCTTTACGGTCTATAAATTCTATAAAGGGAATGAAAATTTTAGTCGCAAGTTTAATCGAGAGTCTTCCTGCATTGGGGAATGTCGTTCTTTTTTTAGTCTTTTTGATTATAATGTTTGGGATTCTAGCTTTATAACTTTTTAGTGGGGTTTTCGAATATAGATGTAGGATTGGATAAGCCCCGGATAATGGATTTTGGCCTGCAGATGATAGTATTAGAAGATTATGTAATTTTTCAAGAAATAATTGCCCTTAGGAAAGGTTTTGTGGAAGTATGGGCGATTTTGGGTTACCTTAAAATATAAAAGAGAATTATTTAGATGAGTTTAATTATGGTTACACAAATTTTGATAATATTTTGATAGCAATATTTTCAATTTTTTAAAGCTTGACAACTGAAGGGTGGTCTAAAATAGTACTTATTTTAATATATGCATAAGAACCATGGATTGTTTATTCGTATTTTATTTTGTTAATATTAATAGGATCGTTTTTTGTGGTAAATTTAATTCTGGCAGTTATAAACGATAGTTTTGTTAATGAAGAATAAAAAATTAAAGAAAAATATTTAGCTTAAGAAAGAAAAAAATTAAGAAAAGAAAAGTATAATTTTTATAAATTTATATATTTTTTTTTTATATATATATATATTAATTAATTTATATATACATGTAAATATTTATTTAAAATTTATTTTTATAATTTATATTTAAATATCTTTACATTTTTTTATAGGGTTGTAAATTTATTTATTAATACACTTTTGAATAGAAAAAATAGTTCTTTTTATAAATTAAATGATTAATAAAATTAATTATAAATACTAGAAAATGAAAAAGTAAAAGAGGAAAATAAGATAAATAAAGAAACAGATAAAATAAAAATTATTTAATATTATAAAAAATGTGACGAATAATCTAAAAGTTAGATATTAATAAAATCTTAAACTTAAAATTATACAGAAAATAATACTTTGTTTATTCAAAAAATAAAAAAGTTAAAAAGTAAATACATAAAATAAGCCAAAAATAATATTAATAATATGACTTATTCATTTAAAAAAGCGGAATCTTAAACAAATATAATAAATTAAACTGATTAGTAGATTTCATTATTAGTTTATGAGAAAAATATTAATTAATAAAACTATATAGTTGACTCTTAATAGAATATATACATAAAAAACTTTTTAAAAGATGATATTAATGATGATTTTAACTTCCTAAATTCCCAAAAAGGACTTTTAAATAATACTAGCAATTAAAAGCATCGAAAATACTTTTCAGAAATGATGATGAAAACAAATTTTACTGAAAATCAAAATTCTGTAAAGTTATAAATATATAAAGAAATTTAAAACAACGAAAATGAAAAAAAACAAGAAATTTAAAAAGTTTAAAAAGATATTTAATATTTCAGGTTTGTAAAAATAAGTAGTTAATATATGAAAAAATAAAAAGCTTATAGAAGATTTTAAGAAATTGTATAAAAAGTTATTGAATTAAATAAATATAAAGAAAATTTAAATATATGGAAAGAAGAAATAAAAAAAAAATAAAAAATAAAAATAAAAACAAAAAATACTTTATAGTTTTTACAAAACAAAATAAGGAATTTAGCTGAATCTCGTGTTTTTTTAATTTTTACGACTCTTGTAATTATTGCAAATACAATCGTTTTATCTTTAGATAAATATCCAATAGATAATGCATATGAAAATAGATTAGAATTATTTAATATTATATTTACGTATATATTTGCATATGAAATGTGTATTAAAATTATTGCTTTTGGATTAAAAGGATATTTTAAAGATAGTTTTAATATTTTCGATTGTATTTTAGTGTTTTTGTCTGTTATAGAAATAATTTTTTAATAAAGTTCTTTGAATAAAAAGGTTTTTTTTTTTGTTTATTATATAAATTAAATACTTTATTTTTTTTCATTAACAACAAAAAAATATGTTTTGATAGATATAAATAGGCGGTTTATTTGTAACAATAGCAGGTTTTAGATCTTTAAGGCTTTTTAGAATAATAAAATTGATAAAAAGATTAGAAAACTTAAGGTTTTTATTAATTTCTATAGGGAAAACTTTACAATAAATAAATAACTTTTTAGTTTTAGTGATACTTTTTATTATAGTTTCTAGTCTTTTAGGTATGGAATTTTTTGCGTATAAAATTCGATTTAAAGACGATTTAGTGAATTTGGAAGATGGTGAATCTCCTGATGTAAATTTTGATAATTTCTAGAATGCTTTTGTATGTATTTTTATTTTATTAATTAATGAAAATTGGAATTAGATATTATATTATCATTTGAGGGCTTTTGGAGATTGGTCACCTTCTATATTTTTTATTACAGTTATTATTGTAGGCAATTTTATCTTACTTAAGCTTTTTTTGGCAATTCTTATTAATTAATTTTCATAAAATAATAACTAGTAATTATTAATTAAAAATTAGAATAATAATAATAATAAGGTTTTTTGTTTGTAAAATAAATAGAAATCTTTGAGTAAATCGTTTGAAAGTTTTTTTCTCAAAAATTCGAAGAAAAAAAATAATGATTTAAAAATGTTTATTTCTCTTTAAAATATTTCCTATTGTTAATCAATTATGAATTTAAAACCAATAAAAATTAAAGATAGTTTATTAAAAACAATACATAATAAATAAATTCTATAAAATATGTAAAGCTTCGAATAAGAAACTCCCTAAAAATAGGAAGAAAATTCACAATAGTAGAAGAAAATTTCCAAAAATAAGTTGAATCTCCCAAAAAATATTAAAAAAATATTATTAATTCATTAAAGTAAATCTAAATATATATATATATATATATATATATATAAATAAATTAAAAAAAGTAATTCAAGTATATTTAATAAGAATTAAAATAAATAAAGTCGTTTTAAATCAAATCTCGATTAAAATCAAATCCAAAAAATTCATTTATAAGGAAAGTCCTTAAACATATTTACTGAAAAAAGTAAACTTCGCATAATCTTATCACAAGTTTTATTCAATAAAAATTTCGAATACTGTTCAATAATAATAATTATAATAAGCTCCATAATCTTATGTATAGATGAACCTTTATAAGACCCCACAAGTCAAAAAGCCTTATTATTAAATATAATAGATATTATAATAACGAGTATATTTTTAACGGAATGTTTTATAAAGATAATAGTTTTCGGTTTTTTTTTAAATGGCAAAGATTCTTATATAAGAAATATAAATAATTTATTGGGATTTTATAATTGTAGTATTATCTTTGGCTGGTTTTTTCGAAGAAACAGGAAATTTACAAAAAGTGAAGGTTATAAGGCTTTTTAGAGTGGTAAGACCTTTAAGAATTATTTAAAAGAATGAAGGACTAAAAATAGCTATAAATTCTTTAATTTTTAGTATACCTTAAATGTTGAATTTAATAGTTTTGAGTATGGTTTGTTATTTACTTTTTGGAATTTTTGGGATTAATTTTTTCAAAGGGACTTTCTTTTATTGTTTTGGGGTAGATTGGGTTGAAGATAAGTGGGAGTGTATGGATTATGGAGGTGATTGGATAAATAATTTATATAATTTTGATGATATTGGCGAAGCTTTTATTTCCCTTTTTGTACTTTCAACCACTGAAGGATGGGTAGACATGATGATGAGTGGAACTAGTGCAAGAGGAGTGGATTTAAATCCGAAAAGAAAGACAAATCAAATATGGGTTTTATACTATATGTTATTTACAGTGGTTGGAAATTTTATTATTAGTAATTTGTTTGTTGGTATTATTGTTTCAGCGTTTAATTAGGAAAAGAAAAGACTAGGAGGTTATTCGATTTTGACTAAGGCTTAATAAGAATGGATTGATATTCGAATTAGAATTTAAAATTCGAAACCTATTATTGACAGAATAGAAATTTTTGATAAATAGAGGGTTAAAAAGATGATTTTATCGATTGTACATCATAGGCTTTTTGAACCCTTTATTTTATTATGTATTATTTTAAATACTCTCGTGTTTATGCTTAATTGGAATAGGTAAAGTGATGACTTATAGAATATCTTTAAAATTATTAATTATGTTTTCTTAAGTATCTTTACTATTGAATGTATTTTAAAAGTGTTTCTATATAAAAAACTTTATTTTAAGGATAAATGGAATACTTTTGATATTAGTATTATTTTTATTACTATTATAGGTATTTTTTTCTTTATATTAATATATATATTCATTAATTGTATTCTATTTTTTATATATATGTTTTTATTTAAAAAAAAGTTTAGGTATTATTTTAGAATAAACTAATTTATTTGATAAATTAGGGACAGCTACCTCCATTTTGAGAACTTTTAGAATTATAAGAATTTTAAGACTTGCAAAAAGGGCAAAATCTTTAAGATTAATTTTAAATACTTTTATTATTGCATTACCCGCTCTAGCAAATATCGGGTCTTTATTGTTTCTAATTTTATTTATTTTTTCTATACTTGGAATGAATTTGTTTCCTTTTATAAAATATTCAAATGAAGGAATTACTAAAGATATAAATTTTTAGAATTTTTCTTCAAGTTTTTTTACTTTATTTAAATGTTCGACTGGAGAATCTTGGAATATAGTATAAACAGATGTAATACGTGACATAATGCCTAATAATGTATGTTTTGAGATAAATAATTATAATGATTATATAAAATATGGTTAATATATATTATATAAATATATTATATATATATATTTATAAATATTTATATATATTAAAATATTTTTAATATATATATTAATATATATATTAATATATAAAATTATATCTATTTATTTATTTTAATCATTATATTTTTATTTATCTATTTTATTTATAAATATTAAAGGTTTAAATGGTTGTGGATCCAAGGTTGGATATATTTATTTTGTGTTTTTTTATTTGATTTTTAGTATGATTCTTGTTAATCTTTTCATTGCGGTTGTTTTAGAAGTTTTTGAGAAAATAATGTACGAGGAAAACTCCCATTTAAAACCTGGACAAATAGACGATTTTATATACTAATGGCAAAAAATAGATAAAAAAGCGACCCTTTTTATACAAGCTGAGTAGATATTTGAATTATTAAATAAAGTTGAATAACCTTTGGGTTGGAAAGATGTTAAATTAAATGAAAACTAGAAAAAAGTAATTGTTGGAAATTTAGGAATTTCTCTTTATATGCATTAATATAAATAAAATACTATAAAGTTTTATTTTTATTTTTATGATGTACTTTTAGCTATTACTAAAAAGTTTATTATGGATAAAATTCAAAACGAAGATGAAAAGTATTAAATTTTATATATTTTTTATTGTGTTATAATATATTATTATTTATAGATTAGAAAGTGAGAATAAAGGACATTATGTAAAATAAATAATGCAAAACTATAAAAATAAACTAAAAAAGAATTTAAAATAAAAAATTATTACATAATATGATTCGTCATATTTAGTAGCCGTTTTGATAATAAAAAAGGCATTACGAAAATACAGAATAAGGAAATAATAATTAAATTTATAAAGTGATACTTAAGAGAATTAAGATGATTTTAATTTAGTAAATAGAAAAAATGCAAATTGAACAATTTTATAAATATATTATTTTATAATAAAAATTCAATATTATTTAGGAGATTTTGGTGTAAATTCTCTTAAAAATTACGCTAAAGATACTCTTTGTGTATAATTACTTTAAAAAAATCTTCTAAAAAAATACTGAAAATCATTTTCAGGTATTTATATTCCTTCTTTTTCTATAAAATTTTAAATATCAAATTAATTTAAAAAACCTTTTTTTTCAAAATCAATTAAATAAAAAATATCCTTTAATTTATTTTTTTTAAAAAAAATCTGTTTCAGTCCTTCTATAGCACATTCATTTTCAATAATAGTGCATAAAAATTAAATAAAAATTTGTCTACTCTATTAACAGAATATATCTTATTATAAAAATTATAAATCATATCTTATATCTTCCACTAAAGGAGTATTTAAACCGAAAAAAATATCATTAAATTCCCCAAAAGTCAAAAAGCCGTCATTATCTTTATCGAATCTTCTAATAAATAAATACAAATCGTGTTTTTGAGGATATAATTCGATTTTTTCGAAAAAAATCTTAATTTCATTTACACTTATTTTACCTTTTCCATCTATATCGAATAATCTTTTATTTTATTTTAAAAAAAAATAAAATAAAAAAATCATAAAAATTTTATTTATATTTACCTAAATGCTTTTAGAGTATTAAATTAAGGAAAATTTAGTAATTTTTTTTTGATATATTCATGTTCTTTTTCTAGATTTATAATTTGTAAAATAATTTAAGAAAATTTTCTTTAAGATTCTTCAATTATTATATTTGATTTTTTATTTAAATTTTTAGTTTATTTTAGATTCCTTTTTTAATGATTTTATATAGAAATTAACGTTCTTTAATTAAAAAAAATAGCTTTAGTTTATTCTGAATGATTTTATAATTAGAAAGTATAAGTAAGTAAATTTTCCTTATTTTTTTTTTCTAATAAAAAGGCATTTTTTTCAAATAGTGTTTTTTATTTTTTTTCATTGTTTTTTTCAAAAAAATATAAAAATTACAGAAAATCCTACTTTTATATTTATTAGGTTTTTACAAGCTTTTTTTAATATAAATTTATATAATTTATTATATCTCTTTCATTTATATTATATATAATCCCTTTATTTTATAAATATTTTTTTAAATTTTCGACATTTATACAACCACAATTTAATGTATCTATTACATAAAATAGTATTTCTGGGTTATCTTTTAATTCAAAGTTCTCTAAAAGAATTTTTTTTTGTTAATTAAGTCTCTATAAAGCTAATATTTCTACTTCAAATAGTCTTGAAAGGGCAAGTTCGACATCAGAAGGTAACATTTAGTATTTTTAAATATCAATAACTTTTCTGTTTTCAACTATTTGTGTTAATTAAGGATTCTCAGAAGGCATTATAGCTTCTTTAAAATCTTAGTATGACCAAAAAAGATCATTATTTTAATCATAAAGATACATATATTATTTAATTTAATCTTATATATAAAATAAACCATTATTTGTCATGAACTCTTATATATTGGCTATTGAAATGTAATTTTATTCTAGTCTATCAAGCCTTTTAAATAATGTTTAAGGAATACAATACGGATTTTATGCTAATTAATAACGAAAATTGTTAATTTTTTAAGTTTCATCATTAATTTATAGAAGTAGATTTATAAATAATTCTTATGTATTTTTTGAGATCATTTTTATTTTTAAAAAGAAATAAAATTTTATTTTTAAATAAAGTTTTTTTTTTTATATATATATATTATTATTATTTTTTGTTAAAAAAAATATAATATTTATATTTAAAAAGTTATTTATTTAAATATATTTATCATTTTTTCTATATTTATTAGCCACTAAATCTTTTTTTGAATTCTTCAATTTCACAATCTTCCACTAAAAAATGAAAAATGAAAATGAAAAATAAAAATATAAAAAAAATACATTTTCTAAAAACAGGAATAGGTTCATTTAAATGTTATTCAGCAGGAACTAAACTTAAAATACCTTTAATAGGATCATCTTCTTTCAAAATATGTTAAAGAATACGCTCATCGAATTCATTTCTTTATTCAAATCCGAGCATGAAGTTTATTTTGGCACTTAAAGTAGGCATAAAAGGCTCAAAAAGAGCTGATAAAAATCTAATAGCATTAGTTAAAATAAATACAATAGTTAAATATCTTCCATTTTCTTAATTAATTTTATTCCAAGGTTCATTTTTTTACATATAGCAATTACCTTTATTTATAATTTTTTATTTAATACATATATAAAAAAATATACATTCTGAAGAAATCTACATAACTAATTTTAAAGCACTTTTAATCTCTACTTTTTCAAAACAATCAATATATTCTTTAAATAGTTTCCAGATTTAATCAAGCCATTTTTTATCTTCATTATTTATATCATTTAAATTTGCTTTTGGAACTTTTTTATCAAATTTCGAATAGGCAAATTTAAGTGTTCTTTATATTAAATTACCAATATTCGGTAATAATTCATTATTGTTTTTTGCTTAAAAATCGTTCCATTAAAATGTTGTATCACTCTATTCTGGTCTATTAATAAGTAAATAATACCTCCAAATTTCAACTGAAATTCCACTATTTTACGCATCATCCCCGAATACACCTGTTCCTAGTCTTTTTGAGAACTTACCATCTTCATAATTTAAAAACTCACAGGAGGACATATTATGTAATAAAGTCCAGTTTTATTTTGTGCCTAAAAGAGTTCCAGGGAACATTACACAATGGAAAGGAATATTATCTTTTCCTATAAACTAATATAATTTTACGTTTTCAGGATTTTTCCACCATTTTTCCCATTCGTCAACTAAATTTGCGGTTATAGAGGGATATCCTAAAGGAGCATCAAACCATACATACATTACTTTATTTTCCCAACCAGGTAAAGGGACAGGAGTTCCCCATTTTAAATCTCTGGTTATACAACGATTTTTTAAACCATTTTTTATCCATTGTTTTGATGTTTTTATTGCATTTTCAGACCATCCGCCTTCTTTTGAACGCCTTTATATATATATTTTAATTATATATTAATTAATTTTTACGTATCAATAAAATTATCGATTTATTATTCTAATTAAGGTAAATCTAAAAAACAATGTTTTGTTTCTACAATATTTGAAGGCTTTTTGCAAATAGTACATTTGGCATCAATAAGTTCTGTAGGATTTATTAATTTGCCACATTTGTCACATTAATCACCATGACAATCATCATGTTTACATAAAGGACAAGTTCCATTTACATATCTATCAGCAAGGAAACTCTTACAGGAAGCACAATAAGATTATTTCATAGTATCTTCAAGTATATATTTATTATTATAAAGATTCAAGAAGACATCTTAGGATATTTTAGTGTGTTTTTCGGTTGTTGTTCTACCGAATATATCGAAATCTAATTCGAACCATTAATAAACGTCTCTTTAAATTTTAAAATATTTATCACAAATTTACTGAGGAGTTAATCCTTCTTATAAAGCTTTCATTTCAGTAGCAGTTCCATATTCATCAGTTCCGCAGATATAGATAGTATTGTAACCTCTTAATCTACAGTATCTGGCAAAAACATCACCACTTAAAACACAGCCGATTATAGTTCCCAAATGAGGAGCATTATTTACATAAGGAAGTGCAGAAGTAATCAAAATGTTCCTTTCTCCATCTTTTGGAAGAACAGGTTGTCCTTTATTCAATCTATCAAATCTTAAAGAGTTAAATTTCGCCTTATATATAGGATCTATTGTATCTATTTTGGGAGCTATAGGAGCTTTTTTTTATTCTTCTTTTTTTCTGGTTTGTGGGCTTTTTGAGGTTTTTCTTTTTATTCTTTGGGTTATTAAGACTATTTTTATTCTTTTTATTAGTCTTCTTGTTTTTAGACTTTTAGGAATTTTTTAACTTCCTTTTGTTTTATTTAAGATTCGGCTGAAGATAGTACTTAATCAAATTTATTTGAACATTCTTTATACCATTTTTGGATATTTGTATAGTTTTATATTTAATCGGAAGAGTGTTTTTTTATTCTACAATAAGCTAATATATCAAGTTCTCCTGCATTTTAACCGCTTATATATAGTCTATGGGAAAGTAGAGAATTTAATTTTGTTAAAGACTAATGAGTTATGGTTTTATTATTCTTTTTTTTTTTTTTTTAGTTAAAAATATTTATTATTTTTATTTTTTTTACTTCTAATTGGTTACATATAAAATAAAAATCGGAAAATAATGGGCAGTTTAATGTAATATTTAACATATATTGATATATAGCTGATAGACCATAGATAATTTCTCCGTTTTATTATTTTAAATGCTCAAGCGGAATTTCTAAATCTTTTTTATTTTATTTTATTTAATTTTAGTTATTTTTAGTTACTTTCATCTTTGAAAAATTATATTTATTTTTAAGAATGGAATAATGTCGATGAAGCTATCAGAGCTTGTATTTTTGTTGTATATTTGGGGAATGAAATTTCCATTTATTTATTAGTATTTTTTAATAAAAAATATTATTATTACTATTACTAAAAAAATATAAAATAAAAAAGATTTTTTTTTTATGTATATCATATCAAATTATTTAATTTACATATAAAAGTATGCGTTTTTTTTTTTTTGTAAAAAAATAAAATATTTAATACATCTATATATTTTAATATAGTTTTATTTTCATCAAATAATTTATAAAATACGAATTTTTAATAATATTTTAAAATAAAGAAAATATTATATTTTTTTTTATATCTTTATATATTTTAATATGTTAATTTTACAATAATTTAAATAATAAAAAATGCCTATAATAGAAAACTGAATTTTTAATTTTCGGGAAATCACAGGAAAATAACTTGAATAATTTACAAGCATTTTTACCAAAATATTTTTATTTCTCTTTTTAAATTTTCTAAACTTTCGTTGATTTTTTAATGAATTTTCAATAATAGATTCGAAATTAATAATAGAATGTCATTAAAATATATACTTTTCAAAAACTATTATTTTTTTCTTGAAACTCCATGCTCAATAATATATAATCTAAATTAAAATCTTCTAATATTAAATAAAATTATTTTTATAAATGTATATGCTTTAAAATCTTCGAGAAGTTTTTTTTATATCTCACCTTTTATTTTTGTTATTATCATACTTAGTATATTATACATATTTATGAAAAATAATACTTTTAATGAATTTTTTTAGAGAAGATCTTATGTATTTAAAAAAGGTAACAAATGAAAATATTCTTTAAAAAAAGTGCAATATTCAATATTGTCATTTGTTTGTTGGTAATCCCTAAAAGTGCTTCTTGTTTATCATATTTCTGTTTCTTTTAAAATTTATTTTATTATTTTTACTTAGAGAAACATTAAAAGTTTTTATTAACGAAAGTCTTTGATCTTCTGGAGTCCAAAAAAAATGGGGAATTAATCAAAAATGTTGTAGAATTTCATGACATAAATTTACTGTTTTTTATTAAGAGATTATTCCTGAAAATCTATCATCAAGAAATTAATATAATTCAATAGAATCCGTAAATTATTTATTGTTTATAATATGATATATTAATTAGAAATCTTCTTTTGGGTTACAAAAATAGTATTCAGTCTATTATTCTAATTATTTTCGGGGTTTTTAAATTTTTTGGGATTGTATTTATATACTAAGAATGTAATAAACTAACATTTTTTAAATATCTATTAAAATAATTTAAGTATGTATGATCAGGTTTTCCCAATTTGGTCATACTATTTTTTTTTTGTTTCCTATTATTTATTAAATATGATAAGCTATTTTTTATAGGGGAAGAGTTTATTAAAGGTAAATGCTTTATTTTTATTTGTAATTTAATTTTTAATAATAATTATTTTCAATGTTTTTTTTTTTTTTTTCAATAAAAATTTATAATAACTTAATATAATATTTAAATTATATTTTAATTATTAAATAATTAAAAAATTTATGAAATTCTTTTATTTTTAAAAAATTTACCAAGTTTTAACTTTTTATGAAAAATAAATATAAATAAATTTGATAATTAATTATAAACACTTTATAAATTTTATATATTCTAAATAATAAAATTAATAATATTACATTTTATTATTTATTTAATCCCTAGATTAAATATTTTTTTGTTTAAAATATTAAATTAAATTTTATGATTAGGAAGGAGATAATTATTTTTTATTCATATTTATTTTATTTTAATATTTAATATAATTCTTTTATTTATTATTTTAGATGCTATTTATTGTTATATAGATCTTTATTTTTTAGATAGAATAAATTAATTAGTTTATATTTTGTCTATTATTATTATTTTTGGTTATTTTACTAAAAAAGTTTATAGACTTTAAATATTTTTTTTTAATTTATAATTTTTTAAAAAAATTATATTAATTTTATTAAACTAATTTATTTTATATAAAGGTTTATAGTTTTTTTCATAACCATTATTTAAATAAATTGTTTTTTTTTTTTTCGTTTAATAAATAGTACTACCACCTTAAAATTTATTATTTAGAATAATTATTAGAAAAAATTATTAAATTACTATTCTTATTAATAATTTCTAGTAAAAAATTATTTAATTATTCATCACTTTAAATAATTAATATAAGTTATAAATTCTTGCTATATTTAATTTAAATAATCTTTTCTCATTATTCTTGTTTATTTTCAAATATGAAAAAAAATATTTGTTTAAAGAATAGATAGTTTTTCTGGATTCTCTTATTTTTTTTTCTATTGATTTTTAAACTTTTATGGCTAGTATATATTATTTTTCTTATATATGGAAATTTTTTATAATACTTCTATATAGAATTCCATTAATTATTTTAATCCCTAATTAATGAATTTTTCATATTAGAAAATGAAAATTAGGCGCTTGTATACATTCCATATAGATTATTGAATCTTATTTAATTTATATCTTTTTTTTATAATAAATTATAAATATATCGTTTAAATATAAAGAGTTTTGATACTAAATTTTGTTAAATATTTAAATAAAATTTGTATTTAATATTTTTAAATTATACCAATGATAGTTATTAAAAGGTTTTAATTTTATATAAATGTATTCTTTATATTAAATTTCATTTGTTTTATTTGAAAACGATTATTTATAAATTAAATATTATAATATTGCTATATAAATGATCTTGAAATAAAGTTTAGTTAATATATTCGTAGAATTGTCATAAATCTATCAAAATTTGAATAATACCTAAAATAATATGGATTATAAACTTTTATATATAAGTAACAAAAACATATACGATTTATATATTGATTTAGGCTTTTAATTTAATTAGTTTATTGAATTAAAAATAAAATAAATGACAAATATCAATACAAATCCACCTAATTATGATTTAAAAACAAATTAATATAAAAACCTATTGGAATTCTAAATAAATATATTTTAATAATATATGTCTTATATATAAGATATAATTTTTTATTTTAATTTATTATTTAATGTTAAAAAATATAGAAAAAAAAATATATATATTTATAATAAATAACACATATAAAAATAAAAAATATTATACTTATATAAATTATAATATCATAATATTTATATTTAATTGTTTAAAATTTAATAAATTAATCATATTGTATTAAATTTATAAATATTAATTTTTTATAAAAGAAAAAAAATGTATTAAATAATAGATTGTTTAAAAGTTATTAATAAATATATAATAGCATATAATATTCTTTTTATTTTATTCATTAGGAAACATTTTATTCTTTCTTTTATAGATTGTATACTTTTCATCAAATTTGTTTCTGGCTTTTTAACAATTAGTTACTTAATGTTAATTAATCTTTAGTTAATTTTAATTATTATAATCCAAAATCTATACTCATTAAATCCGCCCAAATTAAATGCATCTAAATATAAAGTTAAAAAGGATATAAATATTAAAGTTAATTTTAAAAAGAATTAAAAAAAATGATTACTTCACTAATATAATTACATTATATTTTTCCGAAATTACAAAAATGGTTAGAATAATCTTTTATTTTTTCATAAAAAGTTTTTTTTATTTCATTTTCTGTATAATTATTATAAAAACCAAATATTTTTTCTAAATTTTATTCTTCTTCTGTTTCCTATTTTTGTTTTTTGTTTTTTTTTTTGTTAATTATAATTATATTTTATTAAAAAAAAAAACATTCGGAAGCATATAATTAAAGGCTAAATTTTTATCTTAAAGTAATTTTTATAATTATTATTTATCAATTGTATTATTATTAATTTACCATTTATTAATATCTTTATAATAGAATAGTTTTTCTTTTTTATTTAATAATTTTTATTATATATAAAAATAATCTTTTTATGACTAATTTCTTTAATTTATTAACTAAAAATAAATAATATTAATATTTTAAGAATGAAAATTATTTACGTTTTTCATTTATATAATTTCCTTATTATAAAATTTAAACCATATTGAAAAGTTATCTTATATTAATTATATTTATCCATTAAAATTATTACTAAATATATATATATATATATATATATATATATATATATATATATATATATATATATATATATATATATATATATTATTATTATTTTTTAAGAAAATTAATAAACCCCCAAGTAATAATCATTTTATTAAATTTTAATATATTGATTCTAAATACATATTCTTTTTTTATTATTATTATTTTTATTTTAATTTAGAAATTAAACTAAAATAAATTAAAATACATTATAATATTAAGATTAATTATAATTAGATGTATATTATTGTAATTAAGTAAAATTATCTCCAATATTAAAAAGAGTACTTGATATTTAATCAAAATCAACAATTAATTATTTGAAAGATTCTCTTAATTTTTTATATATTTTTTCTGAATTATTTAAATATTATTCAGTATTTTTAATAAATTCATCAGTTTATGAATTAATATGATAATCTCCCTTTTTTATTTTTTTAAAAAAATAAGATAAGATAAATACAAATCCATTTAAAGTTTATATTTAATAATATTTAGTAGGCTTTTATATCTTTTCAGATTTTTTTTTATTTAATTGAATTCCTTTTCATTTTTTTCTTATAAAAAATACTCTAAATATTAACAACATTTTATTTCTTCTATACATAAAAGTTTATTCAAAAACATTTACAAAAAAGCCATTCTTTTATTTTAAGATTATGGTTATAAAAGTTTTCTCGAATTTTTTTTTGGAATGGGAGGTATCTTTTTTAATTATATTTATTTCTTTTTTTTTAAAAAAAAAAAAATTGTTTTATTTATTTACACATAATTAAGGAAATAATCTTTATAAAATATCAGAAATCCATTAAAAATCTTTAAATTTTCTCTTTACTATCCAGTTTGTATTTATTGTTTATATTGTATATAGTATATATTATTTTTTAAATAGGCCAGCATCCAATTTTTCATAACTTTTTTGTTAACAAAAGATTTTTTTATTAAAATAAACTTAATAATATTTTCTTTTTAATAAAATATACTTTAAAATTTAACATTCAATATTTTCTTTTTCAAATAATGTATTTGTATTTATTTTTTAACATGAAAATTAATAACTTTATATATTTTTTTCAATTTTTATTTCTTCTTAATTATTCGTTTTTTCATGTTCTTTTTATTATTAATTTTCTAGATTTTAAGTCTCATTATTTGCCATTTATATATTGTTTTATGTTTAAAATAGTTATGGTTATATATCGCCTAATTAAAATTATTCTGTTTAATAATCTTATTGTAATGAAAATCTTAAATTAGTTAGAAGTTCATTTAATCTTTAATAATCGAAATTGCCTTATTTGACATCTTTTTAAAATGATTATACTAACTTTTATTTTTCATTATTTTTTTTTTTTTTTTTTTTTTTTTTTTTAATACAAATTTTGTTTCTTCAAAAGAAATAACATCTAGCCAATCATCTCCGACTTTTTTTATTTTAATTTTTAAAGAATTCTATTTTTTTTACAATTATTTGTTGAATTTTAAACATATTTTATAAAGTATTCATAATCATATAATTTATTTATTATGTTTTCTTCAATATATTATTATTTTTCCATTTTTTTAATTTTTTGTTAATAGTATATTTATTTATTTATACACAAAATTAAAATTAATTTTATATATTTTTTATATTTATTAAATTAAAAAAAATTCTTAAATATCTTTATATTAGGTTATGATAATATAGAAAAAAAAAAAAAATGACATAAAAAATGAAAATTATACTTAATAAAACTATATATTAAAAAGCATAATTTAAATTATTATATTATACATAATTTATAAAAAATAAAAGGTATTAAAATAAACAAAAAAAATCATTTATCAGCCTTAAATGAAATTGTTTATTTCCAATTGTCAACTTTGTTTAAATCATATTTTAAAAGATCTTCTAATTTAATAAATTCTAAGGCTTTTAAATGTGTGGCATTTAAATTTACATAAGGGGCAACTCCAGCCTCAAAAGCTTCCAACCCTTTTATTTTATTATAAAAAATAAAAAAATATAATTATAAAAATACATCTTAAAGCACATAAACACCAACAATCGCCATCTTTTAAACCTGGAAAATTGTGTTCAGCGATTGGTGTAATTAAATCATTTCCTTTCATTTTGGAAAATTAAAGAAATTTATCATTTACTTTTACACATATAACATGTCTTCCTTAATCAAATTAATTTGTATGACAAAAACCGTTTCTAAAAAATCCTGTTTTTGGGCTATTACAACATAATTCTAAAGGTTTTTATAAAACGTTTAATGCTTATTTAAATTACATATGTATTTTTTATTTTGTATATTTTTATTTTGTATATTTTTTATTTTTTATTTAAATTAATTTTTTTTCAATAATATAATGGGAAATCTTTAAAAAAATTTTATGGAAAATTAATTATATATTAATCAAATTTTCCTTGTTTTTATTCATGAATTTATTGTCCGTATTTAAAATTATTTTATTTTATATCTTTTTCTTGTATTTAATGTTATTTTTATTAATATTCAATTGAATTTGTATTTTGAGAAAAAAATTAGTCATCTTTTTTTAAAAAGGAATTATTTGTTAAATTTTCATTATAAATATTTTGTTCATCTTATTAATTTATGATTTAAGAATTTTTATTAATATAATTAAATATTTCATCAATATTGTCTTATGGATATATTTCTTATGGACTTTTAATTAAACTTTATTTATTTACAGATTAAAAAGATTATTTTTTTCGTTTTAAAATGAATATTATTTTATATTAGATATACTATTATTCGATTGAATTTGATTTTCTTAATTTTATTATTCGAATAAATTAATAATTTTCAAAACATCATTTTTATCATTATAGTAATTATTATCTTAAAACTTATAAGAAATGGAAGTTTATTTATTTTTAACGATTTCTAAAACTTTATTTTTTCTTATTTTCTTTAATGCAAATTCATCTTTAAATCTAACGGAATTTCTTCGCCTTCTTATTAAAAATAAAAAAAGTAATTTTTTCTAAAATATTATTATATTTTTCATCTTCTTCTTTTTAAACTTCTTTTATTTCATTTTAGTCTTTTTATTTTTCTAAAAGGATAAATTTTATTAAATTTTTTAATTTTTTATTGTTTTCTTCAAATTTATCTTATATTTTTTTAATAATTTTTATTTAAAAATCAAACAATAAATTCATTTATGCTTGTTTTTTATCATATAAGTTTTTTTTTCTTAACAATGTGTTATTTTTTCTTTGATTTTTTAAAATATTTCTTTTTCAATTTCATATTTTTTTATTTTATTTTTATTCCTTATTCCAATATTTACATTTTCAATTTTTGTTAGGGATTTAATTAATATTTTTCTTATATTTTTTTATAAATTTTAATATTATTTAAACTTCGTTTTCAAAATAATTTTATTTGTACAAAAAATCTCCTATATCTAAAATACAAAACTTGTGTTATTTAAATTCTTCCTTATCTTTAATAAAAAAATTATAAAAAAAAATTAAAACAAGATGCTTTTCTTCATGAATTTATTAAATATTTTATAAAAGAATTTCAAATTCTTGCAAAGAATTATATTTATATAGGTTTTTTTCAAGAATTTTATAAAAAAATCGCTATTAAATTAATAAAGAATCTCTTTAAGATATTTTTTCATTTAATTTTTATTAAATAAGTTCATAAATATAATTTATTTTTAGAGATTATATTAAAATTTAATTTTCAAGTAATTAAATACTTTCTTATAGTAATTAAATTTCTTTATATGTATTATTTTTTATTAAAATAATTTTTTTTTTCTTCTAAAAAATCCTCTATTTCTAAAATATAAATATCTTCTTTTTTTCTTTTAATTCTAATAAATAATCCATACAAATTTATTCTTATTCTTATTATAAATTAACTTATTATTTTAAGTTTTAATATTTTTCCTTTTATATATTTAAAAAAATATTAAATAGAAAAAAAAAATAGAAAGATGTACAAGAACATATATATATTAAGAAAATATAATAAAAAATTTTAAATATAAATATATATTTATTTATATTTATAAATATATATTTTTTTTTAAAATATTCAAATATTTTTTTTTTATTTTATACTTTAAATTATTCTTAATAAATATTTAAAGTATAATTTCTTTATTAAAGTGCATTATGACTTAATATATAATAAACTTTTTAGTTTTCTTATTAATATTATTAAAATTTATCTATAAATTTTTGCATATTTATTATATTTTAATTAATTTTGTTTTATAATTCAAAAGATACTTTTTTTATTAATTATATATTTTTTATTCCTATTTATATTAAAAATTCTTTGAAATATTGCAAATTTAACATTTTTGTATTTATTTATATTTCTTTTTTTTATATATATATATTCCAAATATCAATTAAAGTATATTATTCATTTAATATTATATCATTCTATTCTATTTAATTTTTCTAATTTTAAATTATTATATATAAATGAAATTAATAATATAATTTAAATTTATATTTATATTTATTAACATGAATATTTTTTTATATATAAATTTATTTTTATAACTTCATTTGTTTTCTCAATATATTCTTTCATTTGTCTTTTTTTAAATTTTAAACTTTTTAATTTATTCTTTTTCAATTTCAAATTCTTTTAATTTTTTTTTAAATTTTACGGAAACTCCTAGTTTTCAAAAATTTCTTCTAATATTTTAAATAATTCATATATTAATTCATTATTTGTATCACTATTAAATATAAAAGCATTTGTTAAATGTCTTTCTATAAAACATTTTTAATTTACCTCTTATTTTTATTTATTAATTTCTAATTTCTGTATTTATGGTATTAATTATATATTTAATTTTTCCAAACTTTGATTTTTATTAGTTGATATTGGATTTATTACCCCTAATATTTTTTTATTTAGTTTATTTGTTTTGATATATTATGAAGGATAAATTTTTAATTATTAATTAATATATGTTTTTTTCATTTCCCTTATATTTTATTTTTTAAACAAGAAAAAAAAAAAAAAAAAATTAGTATTAATAATAAATTTTTATAAAATAGTAAATAAAATATTTAAATAATAAATATTATTTATTTTTATTAATTTTATATAAATAATTTTTAAAATTGTTAATTTAAATAGAAATTTTAATATTTATATTTTAATAAAAATAAAAAAAAATTCATTATAAGACATTGTTTATATTTAATATTATTTAATAATTCCATTTAATCTTATTTAAAAAATTTATAACGTTTTTTACAAATTTTTCTATGCTTTATTTTTGTTTATTTAAAAAAATTCAAGTATAGTATATTGTATAAATTTTTATTAAAATTAAATTCTTATTTATGATTTTAATACATTTCATATGTTTAATTCGATTTAAGTATTACATATATTATTATTACTATTATTTTCCCAATATAATTATTTGTTATTGTATTAATAAGCAATTTATTTTATGCTAAATAAAATGAAAAATAAAAAATATAATAAAAGAATTAAAAATCATATAATTTAATAATAAAAAAAATGATTTTGTGAAGTTAATATAAGAATAAATAATTAAAATTATTGAATTGAAAATGTTTATGGCAAAGTTTATAATAATAATGGGATATATGTTTATAAATATAAGAATAAAGTATAATTATGTGATTGAAAGAAATATCATTATATTCATATTTAATTATTATATTATAAAAAACTATGCTTATAAAAATAAAGATAATAAACACATATTCTGAATCTATAAAAAATACTGAATAAGACTATAATATTATCTATATAAAATATTAGAATAATTTAACATTTTGTTTTTATATTTATTAATGATTTTATATATATATTAACAATGATATTATATTATAAAATGATTATAAT